>NC_089249.1:113261452-113347058 GCF_963930625.1 Muntiacus reevesi
CTGGGATTGGATGTTAAACTAAATATGTGTGACTGCAATGGCACTGGTTTTCAGCCCCTGTAACAAGGAATCAAACCCAATCAGGAAAGGAGGGAGAGGTGTATCTTGGTAACACGGCGAGCATATGAAATGCAGATCTTAATTGAATATCAGGAATGATATAACTTGGAAATTTAACCAAAGATATTTTCCATCAGTGAAAAAAGGCCATTTTAATACATTTCACATTTTTCAGATCTCTTTTGCCCTTTTCCCAATGTCATATTTATAGTCTGATGGAGGGATACAATTGAGAAAATTACCTATATATAAAAAGTCAAATTTAAGATATAAAAATTCTGCAATTCTGATAAATTTTATGTTCACTTTTTCCTTGATCTAAACAGAGTATTCTAAAACTGTTGACTATCTAGGGGAAATACATTTTTATATACATGCTAGTTTTGTTTAGAAATTGTAAGCTAGTGCGAAGTGAAAATGACCTTGACTATTGCACTTATTTGTTGGTAGAAATAATAGCCTTTTAACATCTGGATTCAGGTATCTTCTCTCCTAATCACACAACTTTCATAAATTTCAAAACAAGGATTTGGATTGAATAAAAATAGGAAGCCAGTGCTTCCTACATGTCCTCTGTATTTGTGTTCATGTGGAGTATTTATGCAATGTTATGACTTGGTTATAATCTGTAATTCTTAGTTGTTATTTCAATTGCAACTATAATTTTTAGATTAATGGTTATATTTTTGGTAAGAATACATGAAAAGTTTTATGTTCATAATTGAAAGGAGCATCAATTAAACGTTCATTATTACCACTCAAATTAGTTGTCATGTGCTACATAAAAATGGTTACCTGTTATCATTTCACTGGTTTAGGTTCAGCAGTAAGTGAACAGCAATATATATCTCATATCAGTAGGGAATTTTTGTTGGGGAACAGAAAGAGAAATGATTTTAAAACCCATTTGACATATTTATGTTGACAAATTATTTAAAGGAATTACTGCTTTGTCAATAAACATATTTGTATATTGGAATAGGATTGTGTTTGGATTTACTTCTAGCTGTTTAATTACTCTATGATTGTGAAAAACAGTGCTTATTCATATGGTTATGAGTAAAAAAAGAAATACACAGGTTGAGATGTTTTAGTTTTTTGCAGACACCTAACCTTGCATGTATGTATGAAAAAACAAAAGTGTATGAAAAAAACAAAAGTGTATGAAAAAACACTTTTCACTTTTGTAAGTGAGCACTGAAATCTTGCTTTTTCAGCTAAGCTAGATTGTATAATTTGTTACAGTTTTCCCCATCTACAACAAATTATTCTTAAGAAAAACAAAACAAAAAGTAAAATGAGAGATGGATGTTTATGAATGTTGTAGAGATGTCTCTTCAACTCCTTTTGGAAAGATATAAAATGAAAATAAATATACATATATTTTAGTGTAAAAACAGTTTGCTTTTTTCTTTCAAATACCTTAGTATGCCAGTTCACTTGTGTGAAGACATTAGGACAGCCACACGGTTCTTTTGATCACATATATGAATCATTCCATACTCCTCAGTAATTTAAATTGGTTCTTTTTCTATAGAAAGAAAACCCCATATATTTGATTCTGGTCTCACCTAACTTTAGAGCTTTTTTTATTAAAGAGTCAAATTGTAGCTGATGAAGACATTTTGCATTTTTCCACATCGCATCTGGACTCTTCATAATGATGGTTTATTCTATTTTATTTAATTTTTTTTCCTGCACGGAGGAGAGGAAAAAACATATAGGTCCATGAATCAATCTAGATAATGGGGAAGGCTGAATGTAATAAATAATACAGTAACAACCCTAAACTAATGAGCTGTTGCTAAGGTACGTTTCATAGGCTCATCCTCTATATAAAAAGTCACTAATAACCCCTTGGTGTAATCAGATGATAAAGCTTTGCCATAAGGCAACACCTGTGCAATTAGAACCACAGATTCTTTTGCACGTTTCATTAATTTCAGGATTTTGTAAAGGCACAATGACTACACTAATAATCTAGTCTACTTGACTCCATGTCTACTGGAAACAAAGTGTCTAATTAGATAAAGGTAATTAATTAGAGATAAATGGAACTAATCAGGCTCAGTTAACACTAATTCTCTAAATTAAGACATTTTGGGACACCTACTATCCCGCTGACTTTGATATTTTGCATTAAGACTAGGTTCTAGAGGAACAGAAAACACTGGCATTTGAGAACTGAGAAGTCCTTTGATAGCATATTTAGGCATCTGAAGCTGAAGGAGCGTTTCCTTTCATACTGTGCTATTTCACCACCTTTCTGTTGCTGCTTAAAGAATTCACTTTGTAGTTATTCCAATCTGTGTTAGTCTCCATATAAATTTTAATAACCTTTGCTATCATTTTTATTATCTGTCTAGCCCACCAGTAGAAGAAAATTACAAGTTGTTCTCTCTTAAATAAAGACTTAGCTTGTTACATTAAGGAAATGTCAAGACTCATCAGACTGTATCCTAAAATTCCAGTCCTTTAAAGAGAACAAACACCTAAAATTCTGATCCTTTAATTCTGGTTCTTTAAAAAGAAGAAACCTCTGCTTTGCACTGTTAGACTGAAAATTCAATGATGTTGGGGGAAGAGCATGGACTTTGAAGTCAAAAGACCTGAATTCAGATTTCTGCTCTCTTTCTAAATGAGTGATCTTAGAAAGATGCTTAACCTTTCTGAGATCTTCTGATTGTAAAATGGAAAGAATACTGATGCTAACTTTGTGGGGTTGTTGTGAACTTTACGGGGTTGTTGAGTGAGGTAAAGGTTGGTTGTTATACCTTTTAGGCTGAGATTACACACATAACTTAGTGCCATATCTTGATTGACTACAAGATTAAGTATCAAAAATGTTACATTTTCATCTCCACCCTATGGTCATCTTTGAGCTACATTTATACATGCAAGAAATTAAGAATTTTCTCCCAAATAGTGAAATCAAGAAAAAAATCCCCCAAATTCTTTCTCTGTCTGGGTTTTCTATTTTGATGTAGTTATCCCTATCGGCAGGTTACTCCACAGTCCACAACAAATGGACGGTTTGCCCCCGAATTGAACTCTGGGATGTATGTAGCTTAATATGAAGTGGATGTTTGAATCTTCCTTCTATAATTTCTCTGGGCTCTGGCCTTTCTTCTTTCTGGTCTTTGTCCTCACTTATCTGGACTACTGCTAGATTGTTCTAATAGTCTCCTAATATCCTTGCTTTCATTTCTTTCTCTTTTAATTCAATGTCTTGTGATTCATTGCTGTCAACTTGATCTTCCTCCCAGAGCACTTTCCTCATTCATTCTCTCAACTAGATCATAAGAAGATTCTGCATTAAGCTAAGACCCCATAATGCAGGCAGGCATAACATCTATATCTGGTTCATATTATTTAAGTAGCTTATCTCCTGCTCTCCCTTGTCAGTGGTGCCTTTTATTGCAGGCAAGCCAGGCTTACTTTTTTTGTTTAATTAATTTATTATTTTAATTGGAGGCTAATTACTTTACAATATTGTGTTGGTTTTTGCCATACATTCACATGAATCAGCCAGGGGTGTAGATGTGTCCCCTATCCTGAACCCCCCCTCACCTCCCTCCCCATCCCATCCCTCTGGGTTGTCCCAGTGCACCAGCTTTGAGTGCCCTGTTTCATGCACCAAACTTGAACTGGTGATCTATTTCACGTATGGTAATATACATGTTTCAATGCTATTCTCTCAGATCATCCCACCCTCGCCTTCTACTGCATCCCACAGAGTCCAAAAGTCTGTTCTTTATATCTGTGTCTCTTGCTGTCTTGCATATAGGGTCATCGTTGTCATCTTTCTAAATTCCATATATATGCATTAATATACTATATTAGTGTTTTTCTTTCTGACTTACTTCACTTTGTATAGTAGGCTCCAGCTTCATCCACCTCAATAGAACTGATTCAAATGTTTTCTTTTTAATAGCCGAGTAATATCCCACTGTGTATATGTACCACAGCTTTCTTATCCATTCGTCTGCTGATGGGCATCTAGGTTGCTTCCATGTCCTGGCTATAATAAACAGTGCTGCGATGAACATTGGGATACACGTGTCTCTTTCAGATCTGGATTCCTCAGTGTGTATGCCCAGCAGTGGGATTGCTGGGTTGTATGGCAGATCTATTTTCAGTTTTTTAAGGAATCTCCGCACTGTTCTCCATAGTGACTGTACTAGTTTACATTCCCACCAACAGTGTAAGAGGGTTCCCTTTTAAGCCGTTGCCAAGCATTTATTGTTTGTAGACTTTGATAGCAGCCACTGTGACCTGTGTGAGATGATACCTCATTGTGGTTTTGATTTGCATTTCTCTGGTAATGATTGGTGTTGAGCCAGGCTTACTGTTCTTTCTCTCTCCTTTTATGCTCTCATTCCACCTGAAAACTTCTCTTCTTTTAAGAGTTATTTCAAAGCCTGCATTTCTCCTGAGGCCTACCTTGACAATTATGGTCTGCCAAGAGCATCCTCATCTCTCAAGGCCCATGGTGGCCCTCAATGGCACCACACTGATGATATGTCTTGGTTAGGAACCATATCCTACTCTCCTTGTGTGGAACATCAAAGCAAGAGAGAAAATAAAAGAGAAAAAGAATAAAAATTAAAAAACAAATGAGAAAAAATTTTTAGAAAAGCAGTTCATGAAGATGTAAATGCCAGTATCTATAGATGAGCACAGGTGGAGAAAGGGCTTAGATTTGGGAGGGGCTGAGAGAGTAGTGGAGAGGAGAAAGGAGGGAGATGATAAGGAGAGATTCTGGGGTAGAGAGGAGGGACTCTTCAAATCCTGAGGCCATTTTCATTCCTGGAAGAGAAGTTTACCATCTCAGGAAGTGGCATGGATCTAGCTCTATAATGAGACAGTTGAAAGTTTTCTGGAATTGCACCTTCATGAAGCAGATTGTCCTTCCTGGCAGACATGTTTAATCTTGTGATGGAAAAAAATTGTTTTAGGATAAGACCTCTGCATGACTACTGGGTGTGTGTGAGTGTGCATATGTGCACCCTGGGTGAGAAGAGGTACTCTAGGCAAGAGAGAGGAAATCTGGGACCTGGGAGACTGTGCCCAGGAAGTGAGGGGCATCAAGCTAGTCATTCACTGCTTTGCCTGGAACCCAAGGGTATCCTGAGAGCTAGAGCAGATGTCCTCTTACATGGTGGAGATACTGATACAAAGTACCTTCTTACCCAGTTCCTGGAAATTTACCATCACGATTTCTTCCCAGTGTCTCAAGGCTTCTGATTACTGCTTCAAGACAGATGCTTCTGGGAGAAGTAATCCACTACATCATAGGGTTTATTAGACTTCCTGAGAGCAACTTTTGTTATATGACAAGGATGAGGGCAGATGGGGAAGAACTTGCCTCTGGACGCAAACAATATAGAAGGAGAACAGAAATCACCCAGACATACTACATTCTTCATTTCTGACTACTCATGCAGGAAGTTCTGTGCGTGCTCCCAAGCTCTCTTGCCTTAATCCCCAACGCCAGCATAATCACAGATGCCTCTGCAAGGTGCCTGGTGTGGCAGCGGTGCTCAATAAATATAGGGACGAATGAAGGAATAACTTCTCAGTGGGCCTGTTCATCCAGGTTTGGTCCTTTGCAACCCATGTGTCAGCATGCTGCTTTCCTAATGATCCATCTGCAGCCCAGTTTGATTTACAGTCTTTAAAAATCTTTCATGACACCATGCTACTTATAGGATCAAGTCCAACCTACTTAGCTTGGAATACAAGATCTTTCATGATCTCCTGCAGCCTCTCCCCTTCCTAATCTGACATCTCAAAGAAAACCCGATGTGTGCAAGCTACACATTGGCACGTGCCCTCAGACTCAAGCTAAACAGACTGAACCACTTCTGGGTCCAGGATCACCTGAGACATTCATACCATGCACTGTCTGAGTTATTTCTTCCTGGAACACTGTCTACCCTATCCTGTGTCCACCTGGAAAACATGTCCTGTCATCTGATATTTATTTTATTTCTTTTGGGGGGGAGTTGTGCTTGTGCTAGCTCTCTGTTGCTGTGCACAGGTTTTCTCTAGTTGCAGCAGGTGGGGGCTACTCTCTCTAGTTGTGGTGCCGGGGCTTCTTGCTGCAGTACCTTCTCTTACTGTGGAGCGCAGGCTAACAGGGCGAGCAGGCTTCCCTAGTTGGAGCATGCGGGCGCAGTAGTTGTGCCACACGGGCTTAGTTGCCCTGCAGCATGTGGAATCTTCCCAGACCAGGGATTAAACCTGTGTTCCCTGCATTGGCAGATGGATTCTTATCCACTGGACCACCAGGGAAGTTCCTCAAGGTCAGTGCCTCTTCGTCAGTGAAGCCCTCATGAGCTCCTAAATTGAGGTGCTGCTACCGCTACTGCTAAGTCACTTCAGTCGTGTCTGACTGTGCGACCCCATCCCTGGGATTCTTCAGGCAAAAACACTGGAGTGGGTTGCCATTTCCTTCCCCAACGCATAAAAGTGAAACGTGAAAGTGAAGTCACTCAGTCATGTCCAACTCTTCTCGACCCCATGGACTGCAGCCTTCCAGGCTCCTCCGTCCATGGGATTTTCCAGGCAAGAGTACTGGAGTGGGGTGCCATTGCAATTGAGGTGCTAGTCTCTTCTAATTGCGCTCTAACTCTGTAATTGTACCAGTCACAACAGAATAGAATTTATGTGTTGACATGAGTATCTCTCCTCTATCTTATCATCATGACCACTTATATCTTATTTGTCATTATATCTTCACACTGGGCATCTATTATGCTCTTGTGTGTGTGTGTGTGCGCGTGTGCGCGCGTGCACATGTGTGCAACAGTCTCCTCTGTCCATGGGATTTCCCAGGCAAGAATACTGGAGTGGGTTGCCATTTCCTCCTCCAGGGGATCTTCCCAACCCAGGGATTGAACCCACATCTCTTGCATCTCCTGTATTATCAAGCAGATTCTTTACCACTAGCGCCACCTGGGAAGATGTGCTCTTAATAAATTTTTAATTGCAAATTTAGGCTGAGACAGCTTAAAACCAGATTCCTTTACTTCTTTCTTTTAAAAAAATTTTTGTTCCGTCTTTTTTCAAGAAATTGTCCTGATATAACATTATCTCAGTTACTTTGTTTGTAAAACAAGAGCATAATTAAAATTATGAGCCCTTTTTAGATTGCCTAGCTGAACATCTAGGCTCCAGAGTGAAGCCCTACAAAAGGCCATCCACTTCCATTCTCTGCGTCTGGAAAAGGCTTTAAATGCCACGTCTACTGTCTGGGAGGGTGCAGCAGCACCTGCCGCCTTCCCCCTGCAGGGGCTGTTGGGCAACAGGCAGCCTTGTTTCTCCCATGGGTGTGCTCTGACATGGATTTGCATCTGGCCTGGAAGATCCCATGGACAGAGGAGCCTGGCAGGCTACAGTCCATGGGGTCACAAAGAATCGGACACAACTGAGCAACTTCACTCTGGAGGGGCAGGCGAGTGAGGTCCACTGGACAGATGCCCAGTAACCATGAGGATCCTACCCACAGCACCATTTCTGCTTCCCCTTGTCTTGGAGGCTTCTGTTTATTGTTCACTTCTGTTATGTCCAGGTGGGCTTCCTTGTGATGTAAGTTCAGTCCATTATCTGGTCCACAACCCAGACAGTTCGCAGATACAACTCTTGTCTAAAGCAGCCCAGCAAGATGTTCCCAGAATATAATCTCTGTCCTTAAAGACAGCGGTAAGTTTTCCATCCTCCTCTAGGTTTCCTAAGAGGCTAGAAGGCTGGCTTTGATGTGATCTACATATTCTAGTGCCTCTTTAGGAAGGAGTGCTCACTCTGCACATTATTCATAGAGAGAGTCAGCTTTTCAGATGGGAAACTGAAGAAAACAAATAGCATAGGGATAGATGAATATCAGCAACCTGTGCCTTCAGCCTTGAAAGATCGAGTTCTGAATTCTCTTCCACAGAGCCACTTAATCCTTCTTATATCTGAGAGTGAAGTTACCAAAGGGAGCAGAATCCTAGCATCCTAATCAAATTGTGTGCCAGGAGCCAAAGCCACTGCTTCCTGGATGATTTCCACAGAAACTGGATTCTTTCATCCCAGCCTAGTGCAGACACGAGCTTCAGTCAGCAGCAAGTGTCTTCCCCACTGGGGTGGACTGACATTATCAAGGGCCAAGTTTTAAAGGCCAGAAAATGCCTGAATCTTGAAACCTGCTGAGGCAACTGAGTCAAGACCCCAAACACTGAATTAGGGCTCAGACGACCTTTTGGTTTAGGTTTAACAATTTTTTTGTCATGTACCATCAATTATTACAGAGGATTTGTGACTCAGTTGTTTCTTCTTATGAAGTGAATGTTCCTGCTGAGCAATTTGTTACTTAACAAGCCATACACGTTTGGCAGAAACAAAGGAAGGGTTTATCCGAAATATTTCTTCATGGGAAAAATACATTCTCTTTCTAGCACACTGAAAGAGTTCACCTAAGTATTCTTCTCATAGCCCAGCCAAGTCAGGGAAAGCATGTTGGGAGAGAAATTTAACTGCTTTGCTGTTGCCAAATATTTAATACTTTAAAGAGGAAGTTCTAAAATTTAATAGTTGATTTTATTATTACTCTTTGGATATAATTAACTAGGGATGCACTTTAAACTGCTCTGTTCTAGCTATTGAAATGGATTTTATGTTTTACACTGGGGGAAAAAACTTTGGTCAGACCATGGGCTGCTCCCTTGGTGCACATTATTAGTCATTTTAGAGACAAGCAAGCAATTTTGCCGCCATTGGCCTTGTTCAAATAGAATATGTTTTTCTATGCAATACCCTTGAGAAAGGGTGTCAAGAAAGGATCGCCAGTTAGCGGCTGACATAGCTCCTGCATACATGTTGAAAAAACTCCTCAAATAGCAAATGAACACATATATTTCATTTTTTATGTGGCTGATAAAATGTTATATCATTAAGTGAAAAGAACATATTGGTCCCATCCAAGTTGAGTTTAGAACTCGCTCTCGCTTCTAATACAAATAAGGGCACTGGGGCTCCACAGAGCATGCTCTGTAGACACCAAACAGCCATTCAGGACTAGAGAGAAGGCAGGTCTTTATACGCTGAACGCTGACTCTTTAATGGGCTATTGGCATATTTTCCATCGGTTCCCAGATATTGAAAGATCACCTGGCCTACACGGGAAGCTGAGTCTTTCTGCATATTTAGTTTGACTTTGTATTGTTACAGTTCAAGCCCCAAATTCTCCTCTCTTTGGTCCCTCAGATTAAAGCATCTATTCACTTGTTTATTCAACAAATAAGTATTGAACAATAAGTGACAAATATGCTACAGGCACTAATCTGAGCTCTTGCAAAAAAGTATACAAAACAAGTCACCTGCCCTCAAGGAAATTACAATCTGGTGAGGATGATAAATGAATTAAGAAACCAAAATATCTGATCACAAATCAGAAATGCTATAAAGAAAGATTTAGTGCTAAATTCAGAGAGAACTGAGGCCTCAGTGTTCTCATGTACAAATTGTAAATAATGAGACCTACTATGTAGAGTTTGAGGATTAGATGAAACAAGACAATGTACATACATTTCTTAATGCAGTGCTCAGTATGAGGCAAAAGTTCAAGCATATAATTGAATACATGGGAGGATCCATGGTGTATTTGATGGTGACTTGAAAATTGGATAATCGTCCCCCAGGGCTGAAATTCAGCCTTCACATTTTAAAGCCATATCATAGAGAACAGAAACTAGTCATTCTTGCCATTTATTTGGAAGTGTAAGCAAGTGTGCTAAGTTGCTTCAACGGTTTACCAATTGGTTTCTTCTGAAGTATCCACCTAGTGTTTTGCTTAGGAATTCTTTGAACTCCTTGGTTTTTTGGCTGCACTAGGTCTTTGTTGCCACATGTGGGATCTAGTTCCCTGACCAGGGATTGAACCCCAGGCCCCTGCATCGGGAGTGTGGAGTCTTAACCACTGGACCATGAGGCAAGTCCCTTGTTTCAGCTCCTTTGAATGGCGTGGTTATCCTCGGGGCCTTTTCAAGAATTCTCTTACAGTGGATGTACTCCCTCTCACTCCAGTTTTGAAAGTGTAGACGATAAAAGTGCCTGATTCCTAGGGCTCTTTTTCACTTCCTGAGATCTAGAGAGATCCTTGACATGGGATACCCTACTTACCAGAGATTCATGAACCATTTGTTGTGTGCCCAAATTTAATCTTTAAACAGCTTTGTCAGATGGGTATTATCGTTTGCACTTTTTTTAAAGATGAAGAAACTGAAGCTCAAGGAGGTTAAGTAGGTTGCTCATGGTTATAAAGCTAAAAAGTGAGATAGAATTATTTTATTAACCCATTTATTGAGTACCTGCTGTGTTCCAGACCTATTCTGGGGAGGGTGGTGGTTATATACCTTTGAAGAAAGCACGAGGGGAAAACAGTTAAATAAGTAAATAGAATTGTGAGCATGCTATGAAGGAGAGACAGAGAGTGGAAACATGTGACAAGGGGGGGCCTGCAATCATAGGCTTCTGTGAGGAACACCTTTTAAATGCAAAGGGCAATGTAGACAAAAGAGTGGGGTGATGCATGGTCTTAAGCTGGGGAAGAGGCTGCGCTAGGCAGATGGAACAGCATGTACAAAAGACCTGAGGCAGAAAAGAACATGGTGTGTCTTCAAGGAACTGCAGAACTTTAAAGACCCAGGGAGACTGACGCAAGATGAAAATGTTGAAGAAGTTTAGGGACCAAATCACATAGGACCTAGTTGGCTTTGTTAGGGAATGGACTTTATCCTAATCTTAATAAGAAGTCATTAAAGGACTTTAAGCTGAGGAGTGATTTAATCTCATTTGAATTTTTTAAAAGATCATGTTGACTGTTCATGAAGAGTGGAATGGGAAGGGGAACAACTGAAGAAGCAGGAGCACTAGTTAGGAAGCTGTTGCAATAGTCCAGATAGAAAACAATGGTAATTTAGACGAGAGTGGTAGAGATAGAAAGAAGTGAATGGATTCAAGAGATTTTTAAGTAGACTTTTATTTTGCCATACCACACAGCATGTGGGATCTTCATTCCCTGTTCAGGGATCAAACCCACCCCCCACTGCATTGGAGGTGCAGAGTCTTAACCACTGGACCGCCACCAAGAGAAAAACCTTTTGATTGAATCATTGGGGATGCTTTCGATTTCAAATAATAGAAACTGACTTTTAAAGGCTTCCCTGGTGGCTCAGACAGTAAAGAATCTGCCTGCAAAGCAGAAGACCCTGGATTGGGATCCCTGGATTGGGAAGATCCCCTGGAGAAGGGAATGGCAACCCACTTCAGTATTCTTGTCTGGAGAATTTCATGGACAGAAAAGCCTGGTGGGCTACAGTCCATAGACTCATAAAGAGTTGGACACTAACACTTTCACTTAGAAAGTAGAATGAATTTATTGGCTTATGTAACTATGTAACTGTCATATGTGGAGGTAGGGCTGGGTTCAGGCAAAGCTCAGTGAAGTCTCTCCAAGACTGGTTTCTCATCAACTGATTTTACCTTCTGCCATATATACTGTAGCATAAGGGCACTACCCTCATGCTCCCTAGGTGGCTGCTAGTAGTTCCAAGGCTACATGCTTTTACATCCTGTTTGGTAAAGAGAGTATCTTTGTTCCAGAACTTCTAGCAAACGTCTCAAGTCTCACTCAGACCAACTTAAGTCTCATGCACATTTCAGAACCAGTTATTAGGGCTAGGAAGATGGAAGGCTCTGACTGACTTGGCCTAAGTCATGAACTCTACTCTTAGAGCTATGGGGTCAGAGTTCCTGAAACCACGTGGTTCACCAAATAGAAATGGAGACCGTTGAGAAGAGAGAACGGAGGAATATATGCTGGGAGCCAGTTAAGGCCTTCTCTGTTAATGAGTTGAAAGTCAAGATTTAGGGAAATGAGGGACCAGGGTGTGCCCTGGTGATAATGCTCATTTTAAAATGGGGAGCAAGAGAGGCAGGTTTGTGAAGGAAGATGAGTTCAGGTATGGTGGCAGAGCCTGAGAGACATCCAGTGATGTCCATCAGGAAATCGGATGGGCCGCCTACAGCTCAGAAAGGAGGTCTTGGCTGAAGACAGAGATTTGTGTGGGTTGAATGACCTGGTCAAAACTTGGGACCTTAATCTGAAAGCATATTTTACATTATTTTTGAAAGGAACATTTAATCACCTAATGGCTATATAGATATTATATATATTATTTTAATGCTTACAACTATTGCTTTCCCATTTTATAGACTGGAAAACTGAGGCATAGAAAGGTTATATTGAAGCTCATTGTGCTAATAAAGAGTAGCCAGGAGAGTCGGGCTCTAGAGCCATTAAACCCCCACAGGTTTCTGCTGTCAGCTGTGGAAACAGCAGGAGAATGACTGAGATGATCACTTGGCCAATCAGGTTCTTACACAAAGCAATATGGTTGCTCCTCAGTTCCCCTGGCATGCTGGTCTTTGGAACTGAATTGCTTCAGAGGTGGCACAGCCCTAGAGGTGAACATTCCAGTTTGTGGTGATCCTCTTGGGCCCCAGCATGGCAAGTGGGGAAAGGAGCCTTCATTGTCATAGATGTGAAACAGCTGAGCAAAGCATATGACACAGGCGACGACAGGAGGCTTCTATGATAGGGGCTTCTGAGCCTCTAGAACATTCTTTTGCCCCATTCTTGCTAAATCCTCATTCTTCTAAACAACTTTTGACAGCACGACAGATCTGGGGAAGGCTGAAATGAGTGTATGCTTCTCTTTTTCCTTAAGCAAAATAGAAATGAGAGTTCTATTCTGTCATTTTGTATTTTCTGTGCCTCTTTGTTCCCATTAGGATGGATAATTAAGAACCAAGGATAAATCCTCTTTTTTTTTGTTAAAATACTTTTTTTCCCCACCAATGCATAATATCCACAGCTTTTCCTCCCCTTGATGAATGATATAAACAAGCATGGGGAAA
Source organism: Muntiacus reevesi (assembly GCF_963930625.1). Classification (NCBI taxonomy): domain Eukaryota; kingdom Metazoa; phylum Chordata; class Mammalia; order Artiodactyla; family Cervidae; genus Muntiacus; species Muntiacus reevesi. The sequence goes on from NC_089249.1 coordinate 113,274,476, forward strand.
GCAACCCCACACCGTGTATTGAATAAGCAAACCTTTGAACTGCACACATTATTTAGTGAGAGGATTTTTTTCCCCCTGAATCAGATGTTGATCATAATGGTCAAAATAATCCTTGGCACTTTTTCTAAGCTTGCTCATTATCATTCAATATGTTCAACAAAATTATTAAATTTAAAATAATATGGTGCACCTGGTTGAGATGACGGTAAGAGATTTGGCTTCCTGTCTCTTCGTTAAGGATGAATTCAGCCCAAGGGTGTACTAGGAACTTGGCAAATAGCATTATAATAGTGAGAGAATATTGCCTATTGGGTAGCAGGATTTGATGATTAAATTTAAGTGTGTACTGTCCACATAAAACAAATAATGCTCTTTTTTTTTTAACTTTTACTGTGAACGTTCATCACTGGTGCTGAAGATGCACAGTTGCTAATTATTGTGTTTTTAACTTGTAATATACTGTAAATTTTGTATAATACTACTGTGACCTTATACAGAATAGAAAAGATGACAGGAGGCCTATAATTATTGTATGGGGAAGAAATGCCTGTAATTATCTACTATTTTTAGGACCAGCGTGCATGGCCTCTTAATTTACATAAGCTTTAGACATTCACACATTTTCTGTCTTTGCTTGTGGATGATAAATTTTGCTCAAATGAAATCAGAAGACATACTGTTAGATGAGGAGTTAGCTAACTGGGAGCTTGATTACAATGAACAACACAAGCTTTGGTGCCAGCTAAAAAAGGGAGCATTTATTTGGATGGGATTTGTTTAAGGCAAGATTCAAAACATTTAAAAAAAAAAAACCACCATATTACTATATTGGGGACTGATAACGTGTGATTATTTTTTTAGAGAACTGGTTAAATTATCTTGTGGAAAAGCATTAACCTAACAAAGAGAAAACCTCTAGGATATTTATCACATGGAGGGTGATTGTGACAGCATGTTCTTATTAGAGGTGAATATTTTGTGCTCATTAAGGTTACCCCCTTGAGTGCTGAAGGATGCAGAGTGTGTTGCAGTGAAATACTGTAGCTCTATTGTCCTGTGAGCACTTGCTGTTGGCGGAGGGGTTTCATTCCAAACTAAGGGGCTTCTCTGAAAGACCCAGCCCTCACAGGGTCTATATCCCAGCGACTGGGCAATGGAAGAGACTGGGCGGTTTTCAATCAAACACTCCAGGGATATATCTGCAAGAATTGAGAGTGGTATCAAGGGCTCTCTGGTCTCCCAGGGGAGGATAGCATGTGGGAAGGGCATGTGTGGTCTTGGTCCCTGAAGAGCCCCACTTGAAGGAAACACAATGCATGATATTCCAAACCAAAACTATGGGCAAACTCAACCTCTATATTATGAAGGGATTTTTTGCTATAAAAATAATTTAAAGTGACTTCTGCCAAACTAGCAAGTTTTCCTGAAGCACATAGCATGTGACTGTTTTGCTTTACTCACTTTTTAGAAAATGATTATTACTTTTATTAGCTTGCCAGGAATTACACATATGCAATTACAATTTAAAAGTTTACATACAATCACTTAAAAGTATTATAAGAAAGATGTAACTTCACTCCAACCCTACCCTTTCCCTCAAATTTTAAAATCTAACATATGACAGAAAATCATGTTATAAGTTTTTGTTGTTTGGTTTATTGGATCTTTTAAATGACTATATAATACATAATGCAAGTGATCAAGAGTTGGCAGGACGTTTAGGTATGTGTCATGTCCAAGGGCTCAGAGCCCATAATATTCCTAACTATACCATATTCGTGAGCTAGCCAGTCTAAGGTTTTGCAATATGTATCTTTAAAATATAATGACACTTTTGGGGCTTCCCTGGTGGCTTAGAGGTAAAGAATCCACCTGCCAATGCAGAAGACATAGGTTTGATCCCTGATCCAGGAAGATCACAAGTGCTGTGGAGCAACTAAGCCATTGGCCACAACTATTGAGCCTGTACTCCAGAGCCCGAGAACCACAACTACTCAGCCCTAGTACCACGACTACTGAAACCCACGTGGCTATGCGCCACAAGAGAAGCCAGGACAGTGAGAGGCCTGCACACTGCAACTACAGAGTGGCCCCTAATCACCGCAACTAGAGAAAAGCCAAAGCAATAACAAAGATCCCACAGAGCCCAAAATAAATGAGTAAATAAATAAATAAAATTATTTTTAAAAAATACAAGGATACTTTTAAAAAGACAGTCACAATAATATTGTTCCACCTAAAAAATTTAACAATTCCCTAATGCTGTCAACTAAGTCAATGTTCAGATTTCTCTAATTACTTATAATTTTTTTCTGTATTTGCTTTATTATTTTTACATTTCATTTGTTTCAGTCAGGATCCAGAGAAGGTACAGCTATTACTTGGGTGCTTTATCTCATAAGTCTCTTAATCTATAGGCTTCTCTTCCCATTTTTTTTCCCCTTTGTAAATTATTTGTTATAGAAACTCATTCATTTAGCCTATAGAGTTTCCATATACTGAACATTACTAATTTCATCCTTGTGGTACCATTTACCATATTCCTCTGCCCCTTGTATTTCCTATGAGTCACAAGTTAAATTTAAAATTCATAACCCAGAGGGATGGGATGGGGAGGGAGGTGGGAGGGTAGTTCAGGATGGGGAACACATGTACACCCATGGCAGATTCAAGTCAATGTACGGCAAAACCAATACATTGTTGTAAAGTAAAATAAATTAATTAATTAATTTAAAAAAATTTCACTGTTTGAAACCCCACTGTTTGAAAATACAAAAATAAATAAATAAATAAATAATAAATTAAAATAAAATTCAGTTAAATTCAGATTTGGATTTCTGGCAAGACTGCTTTATAGATGATATTACATTCTATCAAGAGACATGTCATGTCTGTCTCTTTTTGTGTCTCTCTTTTTGTGAAGTTAGCAATTATTGACTAGAATAGTTTAAAACCATTATTTTATTGAGAATTGCAAAACGGTACAATCTATCATTTCATTACCAATTTTTTAACTAGACTTCTTCTATAGTAAGAAATTTTTCTTTATCAGCTGTTTGGTTACCTACAGTATGACTGGTTTAACCAAAATTCCATTTACAGGTTTCTCTTTCTTTGTAAAAAAAACCTTTTGGAGTTTCATAGATATAGAAATCTTCCCAGGTTTTCAGTGAGTTTCTGGAGTGTAAAGATCAGCTTAGTGAATAGGTTCCTTCCACACGCTCAGATAATCGTGTGTTCTCCTGGGAGATGATGAACCTCAACCTCCTTCAAACGTTATTGCTGTCATTCCAACCTTTGGAATGGTGATGGTGATTTCTCTGACCTAGTCAGGTTGCCTTTGTACCTGCCTATCCTTCTACTGGACGTAGCTTAGTCAAGGGCCAGGTCTCCACTGACTCTTTATAGACCTGGACTTATTTCTTCAGTTTTGGCTGCACTGGGTCTTCACTGCTGCGTGGGCTCCTCCCCAGTTGTGGTGCACATGCGTCTCACTGCGGTGGCCTCTCCTGCTGGGGAGCAAGGGCTCTGGGGCACCGGGGCCTCAGCAGCTGCAGCTCCTGGCTCTAGAGCACAAGCTCAATACCTGTGGTGCTGGAACAGAGCTGCTCCCCAGCGCATGGAATCTTCCCGAACCAGGGATCGAACCCATGTCCATTGCACTGAGCCACCAGGGACACCCTATCTGATTCTTTATTTTTCAGATCTTTCACATGTAGTGCAGTGCTTGACACATGGTAAGAATTCAGTAAGTATATGTTGTCTGAAAGAATAAAAGAATGGTGATGTCTTGGGGAAAGCATTGTTAGTGCCATGCTGTTGGGGGGTCATTGACAGTGTCTTCTGGTAGAAAGTAGATTAGTCTGGGGTTCAGCTGAATTCAGGCTCAAGTCAAAAGTCTTCAACTTTTTGTTATTTGTCAAAATGCCCCAGTTTCTGGTGTATAAAATAGCACCTATGCTACCACTCTCACAATGTTATTGTCAGAATTAGTACTCCAGTAGGGAGCTGTGGTTTAAAGGCAAGAATTTGGGCCAGAGATCAGCATGCATGGTCACTATTTTCCTTTCTTTTCTGAGAAGTCATTTGTAAAATTACAGTAACGATACTTGTTTCTCTGGGTTTTGGTAAGAATTCACATGTTAAGTAAACCGTTAGCAAAATATTTGAGTTATTTTTATGTGAAATTGCTTTGGCAAATTAAAAATACTGTGCAGATTAAAACATTAAAACTGATATTTTCCATGACCTTTATAGTTTCGGTCTTTGGAACTGTCTTCCTTTTCAAGGTGCTTTAGAAGTGATTAAAAGGATGGAATTGTTTCCATTCTTACCAGCTAAAGCTTGTCACTGTCAGGCCAGGCTTTCCCTGGCCCTGGCGCTGGCTGAGAGTTGGCTGGAGGAAAGGTCCCCAGATGAAAGATGTCCCGGCAACAGGACCATTAACACCCACCCTTGAGCCAGGAGGTAGGTGTTAATGTCTCTAGCTGGATTCCTAGCAGCAGAGATATTTAACACCTTCCTAGGATCCAGGAACAGGGTACCCTCTCTTCAAACCTAATTTGGCAAGTAAAAGTGGGGAGAGAGCATTTCCAAAGCTCTGTGCCACAAAGACATAAGCCAGTTACTGAAAGATAAAGCCTAAATGGAGAAGGGGGTCTTCTTTAATAGGGTTGACTGGAGAGTGACTCTAGTGAAACTTCCCAATAAACCTCACCCAGTTTGGCCTGGTGGGAATGTTGCTGCTGCTGCTGTTAAGTCACTTCAGTCGTGTCCGACTCTGTGCGACCCCATAGACGGCAGCCCACCAGGCTCCTCCATCCCTGGGATTCTCCAGGCAAGAACACTGGAGTGGGTTGCCATTTCCTTCTCCAATGCATGAAAGTGAAAAGTGAAAGTGAAGTCACTCAGCCGTACCCAACTCTTTGCAAGCCCATGGACTGTAGCCCACCAGGCTCCTCCGTCCAAGGAATTTTCTAGGCAAGAGTACTGGAGTGGGGTGCCATTGCCTTCTCCAGGTGGGGATGTTAGAAAAGTAATAACTCCAGGACAGAGTAAAGATGCATACAATTCAGGATTGGGAGGAAATCGGTCAGGATGCAGCCAAAAATACGACACTGTGACTGCAGGACTGCCGAGTGATTCTGTTTCCAGGAGGACCAGGAGTTCCTTTCTGGGGGGCAAGGTGTAAATGAGGGAACTCAGAGAGACCAGTTCCTCAGGAGAAAGAAGAGAGAGTGGAGTGCCTCAACCAAGTTGCCCTTTGAAGCTGATCCCAATTAGCTTAGATTCAGTTTGTAGGATGCTATGGATATCTTAGCCACAAAGTCCATGGTGGAAGTCAGGTCATTCCAAGAATTAATAAAAAGCTTTTTTTCCCCCTCAAAGTTTGACTGACAGCAGAGGTGAATTTTGACTTAGTCTAAGCTTGAAATGTACTTGTCTCTTCTCCAAAGCTGAGGCCCATTTGCACAACAAGCAAAAAGACAAGGTAAACAACTTCTGTTTAGTCTATCCAAGGTCTGTTTCTCTGGATGACTTAGAAAGAACTCTATGACACAACTTCACCAAGGAGTAACCAAACACTGGGGATCCTTTCCACATCCAAAAAGGGTCACTTCTTTGAAGTGTGATGAATTCCTAGAATGACTTTCTCATTTAAATTACGAAGATATCAGAGAAGCCCAGGCCAGGAGGTGAAGCAGAGCAAACTCACACTCTTTGACTACAAAAGAAAATGCATATTTTTGATGAGCCTGCCCTGGCTGCCTTCTCAGGCTTAGAATGATTTCTTCCCCTTTTTGCCTACAAGGAATGTTGTAAGTAGGCATAAACAAATGCCTTCATTATTTATCCTAGTTGTGCTGCACTAAATCTTTCCATACATGGGAAATTTGCTATTTTGTTTGGTTGACAATTGCTCAAACTAATAGCCTATCAGAGTCTTCCTTGGGAGACTTGGAATTATGCTAGTGCAAGTGAACATGCATTGGATTGCAAGTTGCTAAAAAAACTAGAGCCACAGGATTAGGTAAAAATCCCTCCATCATCCTGACCTCTGACGCCTTGCAGCCCAGGTTGTACTGTGAATGTAAGAACAATCACCTCTCTATGGGGACTGTGGCCAAGGGTATACCCGCAGATGCCTGAATGAATGTCTCTTGGAAATCAGACTAATGAGGAGTCTTCTTTCCAAATTTTCTTCAGAGTGCTCATCCCTAATATAGAAGAAATGGTAAGCTGTAACAGGTTTTCCAGATGAAAACTTTGGCTTGGTTGATTGTTAAATACTGTGTTTTGTGCCATTCTGAGCCGTCACTGAACTCTCTGCCACTACATCCCTTTCATGAAATCCCCAGAGACTAAACTAAAGATCTGGGTGAAGTGGACATCTAGCCATCTGTCCCCAAGCCAGCAACCTTCCTGATTCTCCTGCTTCTGTCAAAGGCACCATTTCCTAATTACCCAGGCCCAGAGACACCTTTTCCTGAAGATTTGTCCTTTATTGTTCCTTTCAAATTTGGCTGGGTCTTTTCTCTCCCACTGGCATCACCCTGGTACACGCTCACAACCCCAAATGACCATTTGCATCCCAACTCATCTTTCTGCCACCACAAAGGCAAGACAGTGCCTTAGATTTGTTTACTTACATGAGCTGGGCACTATGCAAGTATTTTACATGGGTCATTTTATTTAATACAAACAGCAATGCTAAGAGATTAGTACTGTTTTTGTGCCAATTTTCAGGAACCTTGCTCATGCAAGAGGAGCTAGGATTTGAATTCAAGTGTCGTAAACAGCATTTATGACCCCAGTTCTTTACCCTTTCCTGTATCCTTGTCATTTACCATATAGTTTTGCAGTTCCCCTATCAAGACATGGAATCCACTTCCTCAGAGTCTGAGCTCAGCCATGTGACTTGCTTTGATGAACAGGATGATAACTGATATCATACAAGCAGAAGCCTAAAGAAATGCTTCCACATTTTTGTTTTCACTCTTGTTTTCTACCATTGCCACAAAGAAAAATGTCCAAGTCAGCCTGCTGGAGGTGAAAAACCCATTGATTAAATTCGGGGTGCCCTATTTGTCCTGGCCTTGATCACCTTAGTTCAGAATATAGCCAGCCAAGACAGCAGAGCTATCAGCTACCTAGGCTCCAAAATTTATCACACAGTAACTTTTGATCATGTTCCTGTTGAAAACCAACCCATCAACCAGTTAATCAACCTACTCATTCTTTTTTTTGATAACTCCATAAGATCAGAAATCAATGAAATTGAAAATAATAAATCAGTAGAGAAAGTCAACAAAATCCAAAGCTGCTTCTTTGAAAAGATCCAGAAAATCTATAAGCTTCTAGTCAGACTGCATAAGACAAAAAGAGAAATAACATAAATTCCTAATATTAAAAGTGATAAGGAATAACTATATATCCCATGGACATTAAAAGGACCCTAAAGAAATACTATGAACAACTCCACACCCACAAATTCAATAACCTAGAAGAAATGGCCCAATTCCTTAAAAGATAAAATCTGCCCAAACTCATATAAGAAAAAACAGAAAATATGAATTGAAATATATCAGTTGAATCAATAATTAATAATCTTCTAAAACAGAAAACACCAGACCCGACTGGGTGCATTGGTGAGTTCTACCAAACATTTAAGGAAGAGATTATACCAATGCTCTATACTCTTTTCCAGCAAATAGAAGCAGAGAAGATACTTCTAAGCTCATTCTATGAGGCTAGCATTAGCCTAATAACCAAACCAGATAAAGACATTATAAGGAAAAAAACTACAGACCAACATTACCTATAAAAATGGATGTAAAAATCCTCAGTGAAATGTTAGCAAATAGAATCCAACAATATATTAAAAGAATCATATGCCATAACCAAGTGGGATTTATCCCAGGTATGTAAGGCTGGTTCAATATTCAAGTATCAGCTAATATAACCTATCAAATCCATAGGCTAAATAAGAAAAAACACATGGTCATATGAATAGATACAGGAAAAGCATGAGGCAAAATCCAACATCCTTTCATGATTTAAAAAAAAACTTTCAGAAAACTAGGAATAGAGGGAACTTCCTCAACTAGGTAAGGAACATTTACCAAAAAATGCTACAGCTACTACCATATTTAGTGGTGAGAAACTTGAAACTTGAAGGTCAACAAGAAGACAAGGGTGTCCCCCTCTCATCTCTCCTTTTCAACATGGTACCAAAAATTCTGGCTAATGCAATAAGACAAGAATAGGAAATGAAAGGTGTACAGATTGGGAAGGAAGAAAAAACTGTCTTTGTAAACAGAAAGAAGACAGGGCCATCTATATAGAAATTCCGAAAGAACTGAGACAAAGAAAACCTCCTAGAACTAATAAGTGCTTATAACAAGATTACAGGATACAAAGATAACACATAAGTCAGTCACTTTCCTATATATCAATAATGGACAAATGGAAATTGAAATAAAAATAGATTAGCACCCCGAAAATAAAGCGAAACACTTAAATATGAGTCTAACAAAATATGTATAAGGTCTATATGAGGAAAACTACAAGGGGGTGAAGAAAGATATCAAAGAAGACTGCAATTTTAGTAGGTGGCTATTACATGTCATGGATACGAAGATTCAATATTTTCAATGTAATTCTTTTCAAGTTAATCTATAGATTAATTGCAATCCCAATAAAAATTCTTGAAGTTATTTTGTGGATATTGACAAACATTCTAAAGTTGATATGGAGAGGCAAAAGATCTAGAATACCCATCATAGCACTAAAGGAGAAGAGCAAAGTAGGAGAACTGTCACTTCAGGACTAACTATGAAGCTTCAGGCATCAAGACAGGATGGTACTGATGAAAGAACAGACAAATCAATGAAACAGAATAAAGAGTCAGTCCAGAAATAGATCCACCCAAAAACAGTGAGCTGAACTTTGGCAAAAGAGTAAAGTCAATACAATAAAGAAAAGGTAGTCTTTTCAGCAAATGGTGCTGGAACAACTGCACATCCACATGCAAAAAAAAAAAAAAGATCAATCTAGACACAGACATTATCTCCTTCACAAAAATTAACTCAAAATAGGCCATAGACATAAATGTTAAACACAAACCCACAAACCTCCTAGAAGATAACATAGAAGGAAATCTAGATGACCTTGAATTTAGATACAAAGCCAATGATACAAGAGAGAAAAAATTTCAAGTTGGACTTCATTAAAATTAAAAAAAAAAACAACTTTTTGACATATTAAAGACAGTGTCACAAGAATAAGAAGACAAGTCTCACACTGGGGAAAAAATTTGCAATAGACATATCTGATAAAAGGATTGTTACCCAAAATACATAACGAACTCATAGACTTCAACAATAAGAAAATAATCCAATTAAAAATGGACAAAAGGCCATAGCAGACACCTCACCAGCTATGGTCTTTGGTCCATACAGATGGAAAATAGTATATAAAAAGATGTTCTACATCATCTGTTGTTAGAGAAATGCAAATTAAAACAACGGTGTGATGCCATTACCCACCTATTAGAATGCCCAAGATCCAGAATACTGATAACAACCAATGCTGGTGAGGATATGGAGCAACAGGAGTTTTCATTCATTGCTGGTGAGAATGCAAAATGGCACAGTTACTTTGGAAGACAGTTTGGCAGTTTCCTACAAAATTAAGTATGTGATCCAGCAAAGACACTTGTTGGTATTTATCCAAAGGAGTTAAAAACATGTTCACATAGAAACATGCTCATGGGTATTTATAGCATCTTTTTATTCATAATTGCAAAAACAAGCAACCAAGATGTTCTTCAGTAGGTGAATGGATAAATAAGCTGTGATATATCCAGACGATGGAATATCAATCAGCATTAAAAAGGAATGAGTTATCAAGCAATGAAAAGACAGTGGAACCTTAGGTGCATGTTACCAAGTGAAAGAAGCCAGTCTGAAAAGGCTTTATGCTGTATGATTCCAACTGCATGACATTCTGAAGAAGGCAAAACTTTGGAGACAGTAAAAAAAAAAATCAGGGGTTGCCGGAGAGTCGGGGGAGGGAGGAATGAATAAATGAAGCACAAAGAATTTTTAGGGCAGTGAAACTAACTCTGCATATTGCTATAATAGTGGATACATATCATTATACATTTGTCAAAACCCATAGAATGTGCAACAGCAAGAGTTCATCCTAATATAAACTGTGGGCTTTGAGTGATAGTGATGTACCAATGTAGGTTCACCATGTGACACCATAAAATGGTTGGCTTATCAATTATAACAAATGTACCACTCTAGTAGGAGATGTTGATAGTGTTAGAAATTATGTGTGAGAGGGGAGAGGGAGTATATGGGAACTCTGTACTTCCTGCTCATATTTTCCATGAATGTAAAACTGCTCTAAAAATGAAGTCTATGTAAAAGGGAAAAAAATAAACCAATTAACTAACCCTCCCCAAAATGACATACAGATCCTAGCCTTAGTCTTGACAGAGTGTCCTTTTACCTTGAAACCTTGCTTTCTCAGCGTTCCATTGCAAACTCCGGCTCTAACCAAGCAGCCTGTTCAGGATCCCCTAGATGTGTGTGCATGTGTGTTCCGTCACGTCAGTCTCCCAACTTTTTGTGACCCTGTGGACCACAGGCCTCCAGGCTCCTCTGTCCATGGGATTCTGTGGGCAAGAACACTAGAGTGGGTTGCATGCCCTCCTTCCGGGGATCTTACCAACCTAGGGATCGAACCCGCATCTCCTGCACTGCAGGCAGATTCTTTACCCACTGAGCCACCTGGGAAGCCCTATCCCCCAGACAGCCTTTTCGTTTGTTTTTTTTTTATTCCACTGTCTTCCCAGCTCAGTGTTTTCTCCCCCTGGAGAGTGAAAATGAGCCCATTTCCAAGACCGATGATCTGAAGGCCTTTTCCTGGGGCAGCAAGCTCTCAGCCTTGCATCTGTCTTCATCCTTCAGAGCTCTAAAGCAGCAGCGATTCTCAACTAGGTGTAATGAGGAAGTGTCAGAATTTGACCACGGTGGTGCAGAGAGAGTCCTGCAAAGGCTCCCCCGCTGATTCCATGCCCTCTTCCCCGCCCAGCCCCCGCCACACCCACACTGATTGAGAACCGTAGCCCCAGTAGCTGAACCTTTAGTACAAGGGAATATCTGTCCTCTCAACTAGGTATATCCCACCAGGGAAATCAGATTCTTTTTCAATACACCTTATTATGCAGATATTTCAAGTAAAAGATATTTTGCCTTGGCCCCAAATTATCAGAGTCATGATCTCAACCTGATCATTTTAACAGTTCCAACCTTAGAATATTCAATTCTACCTTGTTCTGTAGAGAAGTCTGGTATTCATAAAAATAAACCATGTTTCCTTGTCCTTGTGAGTCTGAATTGTTATATGGAATTTTGATATTGTGTGTGCTATATTTATTGTGCATGCAGGTACATACATGCATAACATACTAATTGAATTATTCTAAAAACACAAATATTTTGCAGGCTACAGACACACATACTAAATATCTAAATCTACAAACTGCTGACAAACAGCACCTTTTCTAACAAAGAGAGCAGTTTAATAACAGTGTTAGAAAGCTGGCAATATGCTTGTTAAAATCTTTAATTAGGGATGGGCTTTTCCAGAAGCCTCTGAAGGAAAGGTGTAAATGGAGAAACTGTCCCAGCCTGCGTGCTCTGTGGTGGCTCTGTTCCGAGCACAGATGGGCTGGTGAGGAAACTGTGAATGGACAAATGATAACAGACTACTCTGTAATTCCAACATCAGCTCATTAGCAATCTGTCAGTGATTTTAATATGTATACTGGTGACAATGCAGAAGTCACACAATGGTTATGTGCTCATGCTCTTGTCTAACTGAAAAGGCCATTGTAAACGGATTGGCATGCTGGCTATTAATAAAACTGTAATGTCGCTAGAACCACAGGCATTTGGATATTTGTGCTCTTGTTGGAAAAGAATGATTTTGTGGCTCTTAGGCCATCACAAGAAGCTGAGATAACAAGGTTTCATGATGGAAATCATTAGTAAATAAAGAGCTAAGCCATCATGGTGAGAAATGTGAGGGACATGAAGCCACATTGGGTTTCCAGAGAATGAACAGTGACATTTCTCTGTTCCGAAAAAGACTGTGTCACCAATTTAAAATTCCCTTGGATCACAAAGCTTATTTTCAAACAATTTTAAACTTGCTAATTAGTGGTTCAAATAGTTGCCATTGGAAATGTGTTTATTAAAAAGAAAAAGAAAATATATTTATTTGGGTTGTGTGTACATAATAGGCTGGACTTAATGAATAATCAGAGTTTGGTCTCTAAAAAAAAAGAGAATGAACACTTATGGAGCACCTATTATATACCAACTACTTCACATTTGTGATTGTATTTAATTTTCACAGTAACCCTGTTAAATGAGATATAAATGAGATATTTCCCCCATCTCCTAGGAGTAGAAGTAACTGATCCCCAGAGAGATCACATGGCTTCATGAAGCTAGACAAACTAGTGAGTGGAGATGATTCTATTCGAACTTATTTCTGTATATTTCCAAAGCTACTCTTTTTCTTCACTGCATGACACCGCCTATCAAGTTGTCTGTCGTGCACACCGGGGAGTAGCCTTTCTTTTTTTCAATGATTTAATTAATTTATTTATTTTAGGATGTGCTAGGTCTTGGTTGCTGTGGGAGCTTTACTCTTGTGCCAGAGGAGCTGCAAGCGGGGCTCCCCCCGGTGCAGTGCCTGGGCTCCTCGTTGCTGTGGCTTGTCTTGTTGCATGGCGCAGGCTCTGGGGCACGCGGGCTTCAGTAGCTGTGACATGTGGGCTCAGTAGTTGCGGCTTCTGGACTCTAGAGCACCAGCTGAAGAGTCGTGGCACACGGGCTTAACTGCTCTGAGGCTTATGGGGTCTTCGCAGGTCAGGGATCAAACCCATGTCTCCTGCATTGACAGGCAGATTCGTTACCACTGAACCACCTTGAACCCCAGGAGTAGCCTTTTAGGATCCTTATTACTTACTACAGATAGGTACAAGACTCAACGGGGATCCGCTAGCTGAAGGTGTCTAATTTTAATGGCACGAATGGACATTGACATCTTTAAGTATATGCTTTTCAGCTTCTTTGGGGCACGTATCTGTGCTTCAGTACTGGGGCTTTGCTGCACATGACATGAGGAGTTAAGCTAATGATTTATAAAATCCAGTCAAAAATAGTTTTGAAAGAGTACATGAATCATATTATTCTGTGTATATAAAGTTCAAAGATAGGTCAAACTAATTAAACCTGTTAGAAACCAGAATGGTGGCTACGTTTGGTTAAAACAGTGACTACAAGCCAATACCAGGAGATATCTGGAGTTGAGATATTTCTCTATTTCTTGATCTGGATGCAGGTTATACCAATATGTTCCCTTTGTCAAAATGTATTGAGTTTATAAACTTATGGTCTGAATACTTTCTTGAAGGTATATCCTACTTCAATAACATTTACCAAATCAAAAAAAGAAAAGAAAGACTTTTTTTCTTACATGATCCAATTGGATCAATTTTCATACTTTGTGGTCTTGTATAAAATTGTTCTTAGGTGAAGATTATAGTTGGAAACCTTCTCCTTCTGTTTGGAGATTGTAAGCAGGGGAATGCATACCTGCCTTTGTCTATGTGAGTGAGTTTGTGTAATGCTGACTTAAGACTCCTCTTATCCTGGAAATGGAGTCATACCTGAATTTTTTCTTACTCATAGCTCTCAAACTCCTAGATGACCTGGGTTGGATATAGGATGCTAGGCAAACATGAATTTTATATCAGTGGAGCTTGGGGATTTTATACCAGTGGAGTTTGGGGATATAGCTTTCTCGGTTGGTGACCTCTTGTTGACAGCAATCTCCTCTGCAAATGTCAGTGGCAGACACATCCGTTCTCAAGAACTAACTTCTCCAATCAAGATACTGAAACCACTCTTACCTTGTGTATTCACCCCTTTCCTCCTCAACTCTGCTTGTTTCCAGGTTTCAGAGGAAGAGAAAAAAGGGTTGCTTAGGGACAATTTAGGTTTCCCACAGATGCCGGAAGGGCTGATTCTGGGGGCTCTTGGACAGATTTACTCTGTTCACCCATACCTCAAACGTACTTCCTACTTTAGAGCATGTACTTACTTTTATGACTTGGTCTTTTTTTTTTACCTACAAGATAACTACAAATGAGATAGGTTGTGGATACAGCATGCTCAGTTGCTCAGTTGTGTCCCACTCTTTGCAGCCCCATGGACTGTAACCCTCCAGGTTCGTCTGTCTGTGGAGTTCTCCAGGCAAGAATACTGGAGTGGGTTGCCATTTCCTACTCCAGTGAAACAGCATAGCCTTTGACGAAATAACAGCCTCACTTCTAGAGCTTTATTCTAAAGAAGTCATCAGACAAGTTCCTAAAGATGTCTACTACTCAAAGTGTGGTTCGAGGACTGTCAGCATCAATATTACCTGTAGAGTCCTGGTAAGATGTGGATTTCCGCGTCTTACACCTTCCTTACTGAAGCAGAATCTCTAGATGTGGGGCCCATGCATGGACGCACTTAGAACACCTCAGATGATTCTTAGTCACGTTAAAGTTTGAGGGCCATTGGTGTACAGCATGGATATTGTTCCAGTAGTATTTAAAAGAGGAACAACAAAAAAAGGGGAGCCTACATGTACTCCAGAAGAGGATTAGTTAAAATAATTTACAGTACTATTCTGCAGCTTTGAATGTGTGATGTAGATTCATATTTATTGACTTTGGAAAAATGTTTATAGCATATTGCTGAATGACAAAAAAGCAGATTATATCACAGTGTGTAACTTGATAAAATCATTTTTGTTTCTAAATATGTGAGTGGATGATGCCGGAATACAAACAATGTTTTTATCTCTGGATGACATCCTTATTTGTCATTGCTTTCCTCTCTATTTTCTGCTTTCTTTTCAATGAGCATACAAAAATGTATAACTTTTATATTCTAATTACTCAGTGTTGTTCTTTGGTTGCTATGTCTGACGTGTTTGAGACCCCATGAACTGCAGCTCACCAGGCTCCTCTGTTCATGGAATTCTCCCGGCAAGAATACTGGAGTGGGTTGCCATTTCCTGCTTCAGGGGATCTTCCTGACCCAGGGATCAAACCCATGTCTCCTGCTTGTCAGGGAGATTCTTTACCTATGATCCATCAGGGTAAACCCCACTTACTCAATAAAACTATTTGAAAAATAGAAAAAGAAAAGTATTTGATATTTGATTTCTTGGACAGTACTACAAGTGTACCATCTCAGCGAGACTTGTGGCTGGCTGAATCAGAAGATAGCAACAGCTGTCTCATCTTCTGAAGACGTGAAATATCTAGAAGACATCTCTCTTGGTCCATAGATGGTCCATAGATCAGCCAGTGCTACCACTGGAGTCGAACCTTCTGAACAAAACACTGGTTTTAAAGCTGATATTTTATATTACAGGGATTTTTACTTATTAGAAATACTGCCTTTTGTGGGGATTAAGAGTGGTGAGTAGGGCTGAGAAACACATTCCCTGATTTTGAGAAGTGAATCTGGTGCTTAAAGAAAGACTGTCTGACTCTTGAATCGAGGAGATCTGCAGCAGTGAAAAAGAGAACTGAAGAAAAGGACAGGTCATTGAATTGCTGTCCTGTTTTGCTTTTTACACTTTTTTCTACCTTTTGTCCTCAAAGTGTTTTTTCCCCCTTTCTTCTACTTCAGCTTATTATTGTAATAAAAGAGAGACAAAACGAGATCTATGGAAAATTCTGGAATTTTGCCTCTCAGACCACAATCTTGAGAGTGCATTTTTCTTAATCCAATTCTGTTTTAAATATTGTCAGGATGTACCATAATTGGTTGTGGTAAATGACACTGGAACCACATTGCTACTCACTCTGGAAATGATACAAGCTCAGCATGCTGCTGATCAAATGCATTTCTGCATTAAAACTATTACTGGCAGAATGCCTCAATGGGATTCTTGCCTCCTAATAGTTTTCCAGGGTTTATGCTGAAAGGGTTCTGTCAATCAAGTCTGAAAATCAACTTAGCACCCTGACTTGGGTTAATAAAATGCAGTTGGCAGGATCACAGCTCAGAGGCCACTGTTCCCTGGTTCGACATTATCAAACCCTACTAAAAATGCCTCATTATAATTGATGCTGACTGATTATACACTTAAAAAAAAAGATGCAAAGAATACCTCTAGAAAGAGTCTTTGCCTTATACAAAGCCTGCTTGAAGAGAAACATGTATCAAAGACAGATAGCTGAGAAGAAGCAGGACAAGGCCAAATGTATAGACTCAGTACAGATTCTGACATTCTGAGGTGGCTTGGAGTCAGATAATGTATGAAGAATCAATACAGAAGTAGGAGTATTGCCCAGACTGTATGATTGTGAAGGGGGCTCTGATAGCACTGTCACCAGTAATGAGAAGATGAGAATTCCAAATGAAAAAATTTATTTTAGTAAGGTAAACAAGATTGTTCTTCAGCTGCTAAGTCATTTCCAACTCTGAGACCCCATGGACTGCAGCACACAAGGCTTCCCTGTCCTTCACTATCTCCCAGAGATTGCTCAAACCCATGTCCATTGAGTTGGTGATGCCATCCAACCATCTCATCCTCTGTCGTCCCCTTCACCTCCTGCCCCCAATCCCTCCCAGCATCAGGGTCTTTTTCAATGAGTCGGCTCTTCGCATCAGGTGGCCAGAGTATTGGAGCTTCAGCTTCAGCATCAGTCCTTCCAGTGAAGGTGTCACGGAGCAGAAAGCCTGTGACAACTGATATGCCAGTTAGGAGAGAAAAAAGCCTCTTGAATCACCAAGTCACTACCTGGCTGTATAGCCCCCAGACCACCATCTCTCGGTTCTTCTAAGACTTCTAGGCCAGTTGATTCTAATTCTCTTTGAATAGAAAAAGCCTCTCTCCTGGCTTCTTGGACAGAAGCACCCACACTAAAACCATCCATAGTAGAAGGACATTTGGGAGGTCAAAGTGCTGGAATGAAGCTTGGATGGTTTTCAAACAAATTCTACTTTCTGGAAAGTTTCTGCTGGCTGAATCTTAGGAAGGAGAAAATGGAATAAACAAACAAGGCCTGAGGTCAGAGGCTGGTTTTCCCATCCAGGGAACTCTCAGCATGGTGGAATATCATTAAGGTGTATAACGAATTAGGAAACTGAGGAAGAAACATTACTGATTATACTTCAGTGTCATTTCTTTGAGGGTCTCTCTTCAGAGGCAGCTAGGCTGATTTTACAGGAAGGAAGAAGAAAACAGTTTTTCATGGGTGGTAGAGCTCCTGTTAAGGAAGTTTTAATGAGGCACTGTGGGCATGGTCTTCTTAGCACAACCAAAACGGCTCTGGAGGCAGTTGAGGGTCGTATGACATTAATATGGGGAAATGCTTGATTCCATCCTGTTTGCTTCAGATTCCTTTCAAATATTAATTGCCTGAATTTCCTTGGTCAAGAGAAAAGAATAAACATATGCAGATTTTTCACTTGCCTATTTTATTCCATTGACCTGTATTTCCTCCAGACATGGTCCATAGAGGTGACGGGTTCTAGGACACATCCCCACATGCAGGTGAGGAGCAGCACCTCCTCACTCTCCTTGGGATGAGTTACGACTGGCATATATTAAGGACGCGTTATGTGCTGCATCTTAGACTCAGCTCTTTATAAACCTTCTCTCCTCCTGCCTCCACACCATACCTTTTTTCAATAAGGAGTTTTCCTACCACCATCACCTATGTTAACTCTGCCTCTTTCTAAAAGCAATGGCTCATCACTCTGCACTGACTTCTGTGTTAGCCTCTCATATATAATTCTAACCCTTGCCTCCCATTGTCCCCTCCCTCTGCCTCAGTTAGGATAACTGTGCTTCATTGACAGAATTCAACCCAAGTTCCTGCTTCTGGCATCTGTTTCAAGGTCCTGGGGCCTGACCCAGCCATAGCCCCAACCCAATAGGTTGAACTCGTCCTCTGGGGAGAGAGCCTTGACCCTGTCTGCCAACACAGGGACTCTGGTTATCTTTCCCTTGATTTCCTTTTCCTGTGCTCTGCCCATACATTGAGATATTTTCCTTCAATGTTTTCAAACAAGGGAAAGCACCAAGCTCCATGCCTGACACAGTGGGCACTAAATAAATGCTAGAGTCCCCTTCTCAGCTAGGCCCCCAAGTCCCTAAGTGGGTGTGGCCACATTCCTTGGACACCTGGTCTCCAACACTTATCTGCACCTCTTCTATCTATACCCCTCATGTTTCCATGTCCTCCAGTTCACTGGTTTTTGACTCAACCTTGTCCTTCACACCATCCACATCACAGCTGAGAGTTCTGGTGAATTTAATCAGAGGTCTTCCTTGAACACCTTGAAACAAAGTCCAGCAGATCTTAGAACAATTTCGCACTAAAATTCTCTTTTCTTCAACAAACATATATGGCTAATTCAGGCTCTCTGGGCTTCCGAGGTGTCAGCCTAGGTGGTTGTTTGTTGTTGTTCAGTTGCTAAGTCTTGTCTAACTCTTTGTGACACCATGGACTGCAGCACACCAGACTTCCCTGTCCTTCATTATCTCCTGGTTTGCTCAAACACATGTCCATTGAGTTGGTGATACCATCCAACCATCTCATTCACCCTCTTCTCCTCCTGCCTTCAATCTTTCCCAGCATCAAAGTCTTTTCCAATGAGTAGGCTCTTCGCATCAGGTGGCCAAAGTATTAGAATTAGAGCTTCAACTTCAGTATCAGTCTTTCCAGTGAATATTCAGGGTTGGTTTCCTTTAGGATTGACTAGTTCAATCTCCTTGCTATCCAAGAGACTCAATAGTCTTCTCCAGCACTGCAGTTCAAAACCATCAGTTCTTTGGTGCTCAGCCTTCTTTCTTGTTGAACTCTCACATCCATACATGATTACTGGAACAGTGGCAGATTTTATTTTCTTGGGCTCCAAAATCACTGTGGATGGTGACTGCAGTCACAAAATTAAAAGACCTTTGCTCCTTAGAAGAAAAACTATGACAAACCTAGATAACATATTAAAAAACAGAGACATCACTTTGTTGACAAATTTCCATATAGTCAAAGCTATGGTTTTTCCAGCCTAGGTTGGATACCAGTAATAAAAGGTGAAAAGGCAGGTCTAGCCTTGCCTTTCCTGTTACCTTTAAATCCCCCCTCCCTCATTCCTAGAAGCCGCAGTCCCGACCCAAGGAGCACCCTCTGCTGTCTCACCCTCAACCCCCTTTGGCCAGTCAAGTTCCCTTTCAGTCCCAAGTGCCTTTCCATGTTCCTCTGTCCTACACGCACACAAGTGAAAAGCGTGTCTTCTCCCCTCCATGGAATCAGGCGTAGGATGGCAGCCTTTTAGAACTCTACTGCAGCTTCCCACACAAACTTCTAAAGTCCTCAGGTGAAAGTTGTTGTTTATTATTTATTTATTAAGTAGTCAATTCATCCACCAATTAGTTACTCATTGTACCCTGCCTGGAGACCACATAGCCTAGGGTCAGAGCGTGGACTCTGGGGTAAGACTGAACTTAAACCCTGGCTTTGCCACTTACAAGCTGGGAAGCCTTGGGAATGTTGATTTGCTTCTCTGTGTATCTGTTTTCTCATCTGTAAAATATGGGACAGGAATATTGCTTACTTTATAGGGTTATTATGAGGACTGAGTTACAATTGCACTTTACACACAGACATTCTCAGTGAGTATTCGCTTCTACTGCAACTGAGTGCCAGTACTGGGCTAGGAGCCGGGATGCAGTGATGAACAGTACAGTCAAACTAGCAAATACAGGAGGCGTGTAGTAGATTAGGTGCTTAGGGAGGGAACTTCAGCATTGCCTGGAAGGCTTCCTAAACACAGATGGCTGGACCCTACTGTATTAGTTTCCAATTGCTGCTATAACGAATTATCACAAACTTAGTGGTTTGAAACAACTAAAATGCCTTGTCTTCTAGTTGTGGAATTCAAAAGTCCAAAATGGGTCTGATTGAGCAAAAACAAAGGTTTCAGCAGGGCTGAGTTCCTTTCTGGAGGTTTTTGGGGAGAACAGTTTTCTTTCTAGCTTCCAGAGGCTGTGTCCATTCCTTGGCTAGTGTCCCACTTTCATCTTCAAACCAGCAATGGCTGGTCAAGTCTTTCTCATGATGATCTCCCTCTGGTTCTGACTCTTCTGTCTCCTTCTTCCCCATTTAAGGACTCTTGTGATTAAACTGGGTCTACCTGGGTAGTCCAGCATAACTTCTTTTTTGTAAAATCAGATGGCAAGCAATCTTAATTCCACCTGCAGCTTCAATTTCCCTTTGCTATATAGTGTAAGATATTCAGAGGATCCATGGGTTAAAATGTGGACATCTTTGAGGAGGGCCAACATTCTGTCTACCACACCTATTCTCAGAGTTCTTAATTCTTTAGGTCTATGATGGGGCCTAAGAATTTGCATTTCTAACAAGTTCTTAGATGATGCTGATGCTGCTGATCCAGGAGCCACTTTGAGAGCTGTTGGTTTCGTGATTCTGGTCACTTATATCTTCATCCATTCAACAATTTTTTTGGCTCTCTAACTGTGAGCCCAGATCTATCCTAGATGCTGGTAATGGTGCCTGCCACTAAAAATAATTTTAAAAGAAAAAAGCTCATAATCTAGCAAGGGGGCAAACAATTTCAAAGTGGGATGATATGTATATATCATATATGATATCATATCATATTATATATGTGTGTGTGTGTGTGTGTGTGTGTGTGTGTGTGTATATATATATATATATATATATAGTCTATTGGAGCTATGTGCAAAATGCTAAGTCTTCGCAGAGAACAGAGCAACTAACAGGGGCCAGGGTGGGCTTCATAGAGGAGATGACATTCAAACTGGCTATGAAAGAATAAAGATGAGATTTCCAGGAAGTCAAGGAGGGGAAGATTTTGACTGGTATTGGGAATATGAAGAAGAGCATGATGTGTTTAGGAAACGGGGGGTGGGGGGTAGTTCTCTGCGAGTGGGGTGGTAGTGCACCACAGTGGGGGAAGAATTGGAGCGACCATATTGAGGAATATGGTGGGCCTGTCTGAGTTACCTGCCCAGCCCACACCATTTTCATTGAGAACATTCCTCTCTACAGACCCTCCAAAGATGTGAACCTCAGGCTGCCATGTTTTGTCCACATGACCTTTCTTAACCCATGAGCTAAGCCAATCATAATTTCTTTCTCATGAATGTATTCTAAGAGAATAGGTAGGTAGAAAGTTAGATAGACTTGGATTAAGAGTGCCTGTTTGGGCAGGGGGATAATGTGCATTGAAGAACATGTGGGAGGATAGTAAGGGGATGGGGGCTCGTTTACAGGAGCATGGGGGCAGTCACTGAAAGAAAAGATGAGTTAGTGAAGGCAGTGAGAGGGGAGCCTGCAAACATGGGACATTGTCCACAACAATTCCTCTGATGCCTGACTCTACTACTTGTCTCACGAATATTTCTTTATTTCTTTGTCTGTTTCTTTTTGTTTAATACCTTATTTCTTTAGAGCAGTTTTCAGGTCACAACACAATCAAGAGGAGATACATTTCCCATTTACCTCCTGCCCCCACACAAGCATAGCATTTTCATTATCCACATCACTCACCAGAGTGGTGTATTTTTTACCAAGGATGAACCTACACTGACATCATGATCACCCAAAGTCAATCTCTGTCTCATTATAATAAATCTTCTCTCTTTTTTTTTTTAAAATAAAATATGATACATTTCTTTCTTTTTTCTTCCCTTTTCTCTTTTTCTTTTTGCAACCAATAATCATTAATTTCCCAGGTCTTCCCTGGTGGCTCAGATGGTAAAAACTCTGCCTGTGATGCTGGAGACCCAGGTTTGATCCGTGGATTGGGAAGATCCCCTGGAGGAGGGCATGGCAACCCACTCCAGTATTATTGCCTGGAGAATTCCATGGACAGAGGAGCCTGGTGGGCTATAGTCCATGGGATTGCAAAGAGTTGGACACGACTGAACAACTAACACTTTCAATCACTAACTAATATGAAGAATTTAGATTTTTATCTTGGCAGAAATGAGCTAGTGGAAGTGTACGAGGCAAAGAAGTAACACAGATTTGTGTTTCAGAAACCTCTCTGGCTGCAAAATGGGTGGAGGAAGCCGAGGAAAGGCTCTGACATTGGTCTGGGCAGCAGAGGATGAGAGCCTGAACTCAGGCAGCAGTGGTGAGAAAAGAAGGGT
This sequence comes from Muntiacus reevesi, assembly GCF_963930625.1. Classification (NCBI taxonomy): domain Eukaryota; kingdom Metazoa; phylum Chordata; class Mammalia; order Artiodactyla; family Cervidae; genus Muntiacus; species Muntiacus reevesi. The sequence goes on from NC_089249.1 coordinate 113,296,775, forward strand.
TGTCCGAGGCATACTTGGAACATTGAACTGATAGGTCTTAGAATCTTGAGTTGTAGGAACACCAGGGCAGAAAGAGTTTAGGAAAGTCCTCAATTTCTAACTCTGATCAAAAGAACTGCAAAAGTATCAACGGATAAAGTGAGGAGAGAATCACATTTTGGATGAACGATATTAAAGTGAAAGTGAAAGCCACTCAGTCATGTTTGCGACCCCATGGCTCCATTTTAAACCTATGTGTCATTTGAAGAGCCTGTGACAATAACCAGTAGATATTGGCACTTTATTCTTGGGGGTCAACAGATGAGTTAGAATAAAGATGTATATAGGTGGTATCCACCTGATTGAATTAGATTCCAGAAACAGTTTAGCATAAGAAGAAAGAAGAGTGAGACAACAGAAATGTAGGCAACACTGACAGGCTAGAGGGAGGATGTGAGCCAGCCAAGAAGTCCGAGAAGGAAGGGTCAGAGCAGTAGAAGGACAGCTGGGAGAGAGGATTATAGAAGATAAGGAAGGAGAGCTTATAAGCAGCAGGGAATGACCATACAGGTCAATTTGTATAGTGAGTTTTTAGTAAGATGAAAGCTGAAAGTAGTCCATAGTATTTGATATTTGAGACATTGATGTCTTTAAAGAGAGCAGTTCCATCAAAATGGAGATAGTGGTAATAAGGTGAGGTCATCTTGGTTGAGAAGTGACTGGTTGCTAAGAAGTAGGCAAAGCAAGTGACAGCTACCCTGTCTAGAAGTTTGACTGTAAAGGAAAAAACACATCTGGGCAGTAAGGATGAAGACAAAGCAGACTGATTGTAACACTGACCCTCATTATCTGTCCCTCCCCAAATCCACATGTTTTGTGATGTGACTTTTTGTTTCCTCCAATCAAGAAACAAGTCTATTTCCTTGCTTCTGGGCTGGCCTGTGGTTTGCCCATAAGATGAGACAGAAGTGGTCCTGTGCTGGTTCAAGAGGCCTGTGTATTTCTGCTCTCTCTGTCTTAAAATCTGGCTGGGCTATCATGGCTTAAAATCAAGCCTGTGCTAATTGGCTGGATAAGTGATCAGTGGCCCAGTCACCACTTCCCCATAACTAGTAACCTGCTATTTCCCAGGCATGTGAGTAAGATCATCCTTGACCAGCCTTGCCCCCACCATCCCGCCCGCTGACTGCACACTCACTGAGGATGTACAGCCAGTATTTCAGGCCCAGCTAATGGCCAGCCTGGTCCTGATCAACAAACTTGCCCAGATGGCTCATCAGCTTGTGAGTGAAAAAAAAATGCTTGTTATTTTAAGCCCCTGTTTTAGGATGCTTTGTTACACATCCATAGGTAACTAACCAATTCAAGAGATTATTGGAAGGTTTTCATTATCTTGCGTTGTCAGGGAGGAGAGCTGAGCATATCCACATGCTGCGGGGAAAAGATAGCCTTAAGATTCAAGGAAGAGGGAGGAAGTAATGAGAAAGGGGGATGTGACCAAAATCTTGGGTGTAAGATTAGCCTGGGAACAGGCAGAGGGCTTTCTTTGCTTTTAAGAGAAGAAAAAGGAGGTGGGAGAACTTTCCTGATGTTCCAGTGGTTAAGACTCTGTGTTCTCAATGTAGGGGGCACGGGTTCGATCCCTGCTTGGCAAACTAATCCCACGTGCAGCACAGTGTGGCCAAAAATAAATGAGGAAGTTTAAAAATAAAGTTACGTGTTTCAGGTCCTAGTTAAAGTTCCAAGTTTAAAAAAAAAGAAGTAGGGTTGGAAGAGGACGTCCTGGACTGAAATTAAGTGCCTCTCTAGGACTTCAGCCCTAGAATATGAGCTGGATGGTAGCTTCTTCAGCTGCATCTCTGGACATGCTCACATTTGATGTCCAACCAAAAATTAGCACCCCAAACTCATACATTCCACATCTGTCACAGCTAAAAGGGGCGCCTGAGACAGATTGCCTTTCATTTTCACTGGCATGTCAAATGCCGCAGTGACAGCAAAGGAATCATCTTCAGTTTGTGTATAATGAGGTCTGAAATTTCCGTCTCCACACATTGATCATGAATCTTATTTCACTAGATAAACTGACAGCACAGTCTCAGGTACTTAAACAAAATTTTGAAAAAACAAAAACAAAAAAACCCAACACAACCACCCACATCTATGTTTATTTTTTTCCTACCATCACTTCTATGGTTCAGTTATTTTTTTGTCTAGATGTACTTATTTCCAGTTTTGTCTGGATTCCTGAACCAGCTAAATCATTCCCCGATCTTAGATTTGTACTCCTCTAACTTGAAAGATGATTTGGTGGAAAGATGACTAGTTTGGGGGGACAGAAGAACTGGCTTCTAGTCTTGAGTCTGTGAAGTCACGTAAACTGAGGTTATCTTAAAAATATATTCCTCCAACAAATATCAATTGAGTACTTATCATGTGCCAGGATAGTGAAAAAAAAAAAAAAAAGACCCCTGCCCTCAGGGAGCTACATTCTGGAGGAGTCAGACAATGAAAACACATGAAGTATAACAGGATAATTATGTCATACAATAGATGGTAAAAAGTGTTATGGAAAAAATTATAGATCAAGTTGGGGAGGGAGCAGGTTGCAAGTCAGGAGAAATCCCTGAGGAGGTGACTGGAAGGAGATGAAGGAGCTAATCTGAGGGTATCTGGAGGAAAAATGTTCCGAAGTGTGTTTCCTTAGTCTTTTCCTCCACACTCCATTTCTTTTTTTTTTTAATTAATTAATTAATTTTAATTGGAGGCTAATTACTTTACGATATTGTAGTGCTTTTTACCATACATTCACATGAGTCAGCCATGAGTGTACATGTTTTCCCCATCCTGATCCCCCCTCCCGCCTCCCTCCCCATCACATCCCTCAGGGTCATCCCGGTGCACCAGCCCTGAGCGCCCTGTCTCATGCATCGAACCTGGACTGGTGATCTACTTCACATATAGTATACATGATTCAATGCTATTCTCTCAAATCATCCCACCCTCACCTTCTCCCACAGAGTCCAAAATCTGTTCTTTACATCTGTGTCTCTTTTGCTGTCTCACATATAGGGTCATTGTTAACATCTTTCTAAATTCCATATATATGTGTTAATATACTGTATTAGTCCACACTCCATTTCTGTTTGCTGGTCTTGGAGGTTTGCGATACACACGACCTTCAGGCCAGTCTTCTATACCATTCCATGTATTTCTTTTTAGTTTTTTAATGTTTTTAAGTTGGAGGATAATTGCTTTACAATGTTATGCCAGTTTCTGTTGCACAGCAAGGGGAAGCCGCTACGTGTACACTTCCATTCCCTCCCTCTCGAGCCTCCCTCCCACCCCCACCCCCCATACATTTCTTTGAAGAGCCAACAAATAATCAACTGTTCCCTTTGAGAGAGCCCCATGGGCATTAGGTGTGAGAGCCTATTGCCTTGCATTTACTTTAGGGGCTTCTGTGTGGGATTTTCCTGCCGTCCACAGGCTAGATCTGTATTATGCCTAACATCACATGGGTATTTCCTTCCTCCTGGGCACAGGGCTTTTAAAGCTGGCAATTCATTCCTGCCCTGCAAATAGGTTCATCAGTACCATTTTACTAGATTCAATGTATATGCATTAATATACAATATTTGTGTTTCTCTTTCTGACTTACTTCACTCTGTATAACAGGCTCTGGGTTCATCTACCTCACATAGAGAGCAGACTTGGGGGCGCAGCTGGGGAAGGAGACTATGGGATAAATTGTGAGAGTAGCACTGAAATATATATGTTCCCATATGTAAAAAAGATAGCTGGTGGGAAGTTGCCGTATAACACAGGGAGCTCAATCCAGTGCCCTGTGATGACCTAGAGTGGTGGGATGGGGTAGGGGATGGGAAGGAGGGTCAACAGGGAAGAGACATAGGTATACTATACTTATGGCTGATACATGTTATTGTATGACTCAAGCTAACACAACATTGTAAAGCAATTATTCTCCAATTAAAATTTAAAAAACTGGAAAATGTACTAAAAAAAAAAGAAAGAATTGACTCTTGATAAGGTAGCTACCATTTCTGACTACCTCTTATGTAACAGGTACTTTACATTCTTTATTTCCCCAAATCCTTCCAACACCCCTGCCTCCCTCTGAGGTTAGCATTTTCCCACTTTACAGAAAAGAAATCAGAGTTTAGGAAACTTACTTATGGTTACAAAGCTAGTAAGTTCTGTAGCTAGAATTAGGTTCTTAAGCGCGTGTTCCTTCCACTATACCACACTTTTTTTCTTCTGAGATACCCTTTAATTTAGCTGGAAAACTTGATGTATATATGAAACATCCAGGGAGTCATTTTAAGGTATATGGCATGGTGATTAAGGGCTTGGACTCTGAAGTCAGAAAGTCTGAGATTAAATTCTAATTCTGCCACATCATAACTGTGTGATTATGGGCAAAGTGACTTAACTTTTCTGAGCTTCTATCTCCTTACTTGTAAAATATGTATGACTACCAATCTCATAAAGTTTTGGGTAGGATTCAGTAAGAATAATTCATATAAAGGCCATGGCATTGTGTGTCTTGCATAACTGCTGCTCAATACATGTTAACAATCAGTCTCATACATTGTTGGTGAATTTTTTAAAAGTATATGTACTTTTATATATTAAGATATCTCTGGAAGGGTCGGTCAGAGGCAAAAGGAATTGGCCATAGAATGCCTCTGAGATGGGGAGCTGACAAAAGACTCAACTTTTCACTCTATCATTTGTACCCTTTGTTGTTGTTGTTGGGTTGCTGTCATGTCTGACTCTTGAGACTGCATGAACTATAGCCTGTCAGGCTACTCTGTCCATGGGGTTTCGAGGCAAGAATACTGGGGTGGGTTGCCATTTCCTTCTCTAGGGAATCTTCCCAACACAAGGATCGAACCTGAGTCTCCTGCACTGGCAGAAGGATTCTTTACCACTGAGCCACCTAGGAAGCCCTTGTAACCTCCATACATGTTTAAATGTTGGGTCATATGATATTACTTATTCAAGGAAACAATTAGATAATTTCTTAAATGCTATTATTACCATTGTGAGGAATTTGGAATAAAGAAGCCATCCATGGGGTAGACTGATTTGAAAGTGGTTTCTTCGAGGAGATGAATTGAGCAGGGCCTTGAAGCGCATATAGAATTTGATGACAGAGTAAAGAACTGGGGGGCATTTTAAGTGAAAGTTTCTTGCAAAGTAGAGCATATAGGCAGGAGTGAGTAGCCACTGGGTGCTATCCACTCAATGATAATTGTTTGCTGTTGTGATGACAGTAACCCTGGTGGTGGAGAGTGGTTTTCTATAGTAGGAAAGAGAGAGTGTAAGTGAAAAATTGCCAAAACACCACCTCAAAGACAAAAATTGAGAAAGATTGCTGGTTGAGGCCAATTCCATGAGCCCTGCTGCCAGAATTATTCTGGTTCATCAATTCAAATTGAGCTGGAGGAACCTTTGACATCCTCCTCTCTCTGCCTGCAGGTCGGCTGGCTCCAGTCCTCAGGTCATCACTCATCAAGAGGGGATAATCCCAAGGACAGCAGGATCAGCTTCGTCACTTGGATTTATGAGTGAGAAACCCATCAGGCAACTAAAGAGTAACAATGACCCACCATTAAACACACAGAGAGAAGAGCATGATGAGAAGTTTGTACAAGAAGCCAGGAGCATTTGCTGACAGTGCCTATGGAGCTGCTGACCACTGTGAGTTCTACCCATTGAACTGCAGTGCAGAACTGTCCCCGCCCCAAACATGCTCAGATGTGGGCACAGCATCAGTTCACACAGCGGTCTCTGCATGGACTTAACAGAGTGAAAAGAATTCAGGGGTCAGATGGACCTGGGTTTGACTTGTTACTCTGCCACATTTTTGTAGAATGTTTTGGTCAAATTTTTAAATGTCTCTAGCCTCAGTTTTCTTGTCTGCAAAATGGAGCTAATCCCTACACTGGGGCTTTAAGAGGATCAAATGCAACAGTGTCTGAAAAGCACAAGCAAGATACTTCCCTTTACAGAAAAAGAGCACAATATGGAGCCAAAATGGAACCACTACATTGAGAGCTGCTTGCAAAATTATCCTCTGTCATAGGCACTCGGCCCCAGTAGGTATGTTTGTTTCATTAGCTCGGATAGGAAGGAGGGAAGAGGGAGAGAGAACTGGGGAAGGGCAGGAAGCCAGAAACTGGCTCTTGTATGAGAAAATTCACTCTAACTAATTTTCAGACAATGTTGCTCTCCTTCCTCAAACACTGGGGCCACAAGGCATTATGCCAAAGAAGTCAGCAGCCTGGCAGATATTTTAAACTGATTCTGAGACTGAATGATAGGCCATTTGCGCCATATGCCACTGACATGTTAATCTAGGCAAGGATGCGAGGCACCTGGGGACATCCATGCTGAAATGCCATTTAGGCAGAGCACACCAGCTCCAGTGGCAGAAGTTCATCAAGGCAAACATTGAGAGCAGCCAAGAAGATAGAAGTGGAAAAGAGGAGTGAGAGGGAGATGCACTGTTTAATCCTTGAAAGACTTTCTGAGTTGTGGACACTTCATTATACTTCTAGGAGAGCTGCAGATTCAACAAAACATCAAAACTGGGTATTTACAGGCCAGACAAATGCGTGTCTGCTACTTTTGCACCTGTTATACTGTGTGGCCACCAACCCCATGACCCTTCAATCCACTGGCAAATACTGGGTGATGCTCCAGCCTACCAGAATGACCCCCTTTATCCCTGCAGTTTCTTTGTAAAAAGCAAGTGGCTGCCGAGCACCTTTAGTAGATGCTCTGGTGTCAGACTTTCCAGGGTCCAATTTGGTGGGAGCACTCTGCGCCTTTGGTCTCCTTCTCCCCTTTGCCCAGCCCTGTTTCTTGGTTAGTATGAGCAATAATGAGCTTCTCCACCCCAGCGTGAGGATAGGCTCACAGCCAGCACATGAAAAAGCCTGAGCTCGTGTGGGGCAACTACTCTATTTCATCCACAGATCACACATCTCCTTTTTTCCTTCTTCTGTGATGCAACTACCCTAATGATTTTTTTAAGTAGGAATAAGGCAGCACTATGGCTTTCTGGGGGAAAAAAAATCACACAGCAGGAGAGCTGCAACAGGCATCACAAAAGGAGCTCACAATGAGATGCCCACCCACTCTTGTCACTGGACCACATATTTTTCCAGATACAAAATCATTCTAGCTTAGGAGATGTTAATAAACAAATAGAATTCCTGCCTTCATTATTTTCTTCCAGGCAAATGAAACTTTAAAAAAAAAATCAGCTCTTCCTGTTAACATTAATCATGTTTCACAGTCGGGAGACAACTAAAGATCATAAAAATAAGATTAGGCCACCAAAGAATGTGGGTGCTCCCTAGCATTCTCTATGGTGAGTAGCTCAGAGTTGTCCATGTTGAATGTGTACTCTGGAATCAGCCCTTGATTTAAATCCAGAGCCCTGCCCTCACTCACTAATGACCATTGGCAACTTACTCAGCACCACCCTCAAGTCTCTATTTCTCCATCTGTAAACTTTCACAGAGTAACCCCATCTTCCTGGGCTGGTATGAGAATTAGAGAAGATATATGTGTAGTGAGGAGCATACTCTCTGGTATGTGGTCAGGATTTCTATGTTAAAATGATGGGCCTGATCTTAGGAACTATATGTAACATTTTTTTTTTTTAATGGAGAGAGATTATTTCTATGAATTTTTAGCAAAGACTAAATGGATGTTTTAGTCACAAAATCATAGACATCATCTGAACTTTCACTGCTAGACCCATTGGGCTGTGTTGTGCCACAAAAATTATTTGTAAGAAGTAGGAGAGTTGGGTAGCTTAAAATCAGCCCTGGAGAATAGTCACATCACTCTAAGACCCAGTGTTCAACAACCCCACACCTGTGTTCTATACACCCAGAAAACCCATCTAAAATGAGATCCAAGCACTCTCTTGCTTAAGTCTGATAACTGATCTCCCTGCACCCATCCTTGCCCCCTACAGCCAATTCACAGAGCACCAGAGAGCTCTCCATAATGTAAGATACATCACATCATCTCAAAATTTGCTAATGATTCCTTCTCTGCCACAGAACTAAATCCAGAGTCCTCACTCCAAAGCCTTTCATGGTCTGGGTTCCCATTATCTTTCTGATCACATCTCTTACCACACTCTTCTTTGCTCACCTCCCTCCTGTCACACAAACCTCCTAAAACACATCAAGTGTGCTTTTCCTTTCTGGAATTTTCTTCCCTACGTACCCCTATGGTTTCCTCCTTTACTTCATTTATGCTTCTGTTCAAATGTGACATAATGAGAGACAGCTTCCCCAACCAGTCTTTTCAGTCACCCAACCCTGCTCTTTTCGGTTCCCTGACTCGGCTTTATTTTTCTTCCCAAAGTCTTCAAGACTTCATACAGGGGGTTAATGTAACTGGCCCTAGTTCTCACCACTACAGCTGTTCTCAAGACCCTAACTGATACTTACTATCTTCCTCTTCCACCATTCAGTCTAGATGTCCCTCACTCTTTGCCAACACCTTAGCTGGTCTACATTGCTTTCTAGGTGGGGTGGCTCATATCTGCATCCCCAAGGGGTCTGAGTTTCTTTTGTCCTTTTGGACTGAGGTTGCTACAGTTCCCAATTACAGTTATCAGGCATGGAGTTCTCGCCAAGACTTGACATGCTGAATGCCTGAGTCCCAGACATTCTCCCTCTGCCCTGCTACCTTCATTGTGTATCAGCAACTCCAGTTCCTCAGAGTCATCAGGGTCAATTGCTCTTAATAAAAATTGTACACGTAGGTCTCTAAGAATGATGGTGTAAGGGGCCAATCCTATTTCCACCCTTTGATTCTTGGACCCACATACTCTAGCTATTAGAGAATCATCACGGTTGGTTCTGTGTATATACTGCATGCTAGAGGATGCAGTTAACCTTATAGGGTATTATGCCCAAACTGATATAGGCAAGTCCATTATTCTACTAGGCTGGCTGCCTCTGGTTGATGAAGTACCCTGTAAGAATAGTCAGTCTCATCATCATATGCCCATTGTGTGACAATTACCTGAGGTATGCATTACCCTAAGGTAATGTTGTATGGGATCCCCTATCAGTGAAAAAAGCATTCTATAATTTCACAGATACTGGTTTTGGCAACAGCACTGAAGTCAAAGAAAGCAAAGCCATATCCAAAATAGGTGCTGATTTCTGTAATGGAATTAGGTGTGATGTAATCGAGCTGCCACCTAGTAACCTGCTAGTCTCCTTAAGAATGGGCTTCCCAGGTGGTGCTGGTGGTAAAAACCCACCTGACAATGCAGGAGATGTAAGAGACATAGGTTCGGTCCCCAGGTGGGGAAGATCCCCTGGAGAAGGACATGGCCACCCAGTCCAGTATTCCTGCCTGGGAAATTCCACGGACAGAAGAGCCTGGTGGGCCACAGTCCATGGGGTCGCAAAGAACTGAACATGACTGAAGTAACTTAGCACACACTCACCCTCCTTAAGAATAATGCCTGATTTGGCCAGTCTTCACTGTTGCAGGATGGATATTCAGCCATGGCAGTCACTATATCAGCATTAGTGATAGGGAGCTGATGCTTCTGTGTTCAAAGCTAGTCTCTTCCCCATCATGGTCACGCCCATTTGTGACCCATTGCTCTAGTAATGGTGTGGCCATGGAGAGAAGCTCATGACATCCAGAAAAAGGTCATCCTCTCTACTTGGATGTTGGCCCTATTGATTTACTGTGGCGGACTCATGGCATTAACAGGAGAATCAATAATCCTTGCTCATAATGCCTTTCCTCATAGGTCCATCCACATGCCTCTTCCTCAGGCTTCTTTATATGTGTCCTATAAACATGGACATTTTCTGGCTGGTCATCAATGGAGGTCTTTTAAGAATATGTCTCAGCATTGTCTATGCAAGGGGCAGGGGAGAAGCTCTACCCCTCAGTTCCCATCCTCATTAGTCAAGGGTTGTCCCAAAGGGTGTTAATCCTTCTGAATGTCTACGTTTGCATATGTGTGCATCCTAAGCAGATTCCTGCAGATATCTTGTTCGGTTATCAGAAAAGCTCAAGCAGGAGAGTATAATAGATTCATGGTCCAGCTGAGACAAGATCCCTGTCTGTCTATTCCTGAGCACAGCTGGTTGGGGTAGCAAAACTTGGAATAAAAGGTGGGCTGAGAGGATATGAGATGAAGCCTAAGAGGTGTTTGATATACCCTCAAAGCCTGGAGGGGAGGCAGGCAAGATTGTAAGAGCGTGTTAAATTATGTATTTCAGCTAATTAGATAGCAGGATATTAAGAAATATGTGCTAATTGTATGGTTCTGCCAACAAAGGCAAAAGTTGTTAGCCGAGGAAGAGATCAATGTGGACTCAGGTTGGCAGAAAAGAGTTAGAGCCTTGAGGCATGGCTGGCAGCGAGGCTGAGGGTTCCAGGTTAAGAGTCCCCCATGTTAAGGGAGGTAGATTGAGAATTCACTGTTCCTCACTGGAGAGGAACAGGAGTCGAGGACAGGCAAGGGATACCCCGACAGCTGAGAGGACAAGGATTCTCTTGATTCAGAGAGATGTTCTGTCCTGCTGCCTCCTGTAAGATAGACTGCCATCTTTATTATGATGTAGTGGTGGTGTTGTTATTTAGTCACTAAGTCATGCCTGACTCTTTTGTGACCCCACGGATTGTAGCCCAGCAGGCTCTTCTGTCCATCAGATTTCCCTGGCAAGAATGGAGTGAGTTGCCATTTCCTTCTCCAGCAGTGTAGGGTATGGTTAAATAAACATGCTTTGCGGTGAGACAGATCTGCTTTGAATCCTAGCTCTACTGCTTGGCAAGTTTCTCAGCCTCCTCAATCTTCAGTTTCCTCATCTGTCCACTAGAGGTAACAAGGGTACCTACTTCATAGATTTATAATGAGGATTAAATTAATTTGTGTAAGACACTTGAAACAGTGCCTGGCTCATTATAAGCCCTAATGAGTAACAGTTATCATTATTACTATCAGGCAAAGTAAACAGTGACTTTAACAGCCAAAGGAAACCTAACTAGAACAAATGAGAATAGGAAGCATTGAGCAATCAGGAGAAAATAGATAAACCCTATTTCTATGCAAAAAAGTTCAGTCCTGTCTTCTGCAAAAAGGTCTCTCAGATGCTGGAGATACTCACTCAGCAGAAACCTCTTTTAGCCTTAGGGCAAAGAAAACTAATGAAACTCTAGTGGCCATGATGGCATTATCAGAAAAAACAGTGGCAAGAAAACCTGTTGGTAGGCTCATCCACTTTCTATAGTGCATATGGGTAGCCTGGGTCTTTCTCATTTCTCCAGCATATAACTGGATTAGACAGACAAATGCATTCTGCCTCCACATCAGAGGAAGAATATTTCCATGCAGAAAGGGCTACAGCTGTCATTGACAACCCCCACGCATCCTGGGAATAGAACAGTTTGATGTAGTCAAGTTCTGGGGGAGGGAAGTCTTCTCTTCCTATCTGAGCTGCCTACCCAGGTTCTTTACTATAGTTCATGCTTTGTATCAACAGAACAATGTGTTGAAGATTCCAGGCACTGAATAGGGTTGAAAGACTATCAAAGCATTTAGACTTTGGTTTGACAAGTTATCCAAAATATCATGACGAGTTTCCTCTTTGGTCTCGGCCTTCAAGGTGCACTCTCTCCAATGCTGAAGTTCTTTATGAATCTGCCTTGGCAATTAGCATCGGGACATAAATGACCTTTGGCAATCATTAGCTCCTTAATCATCATCTGCCTTCCCTTTATTCTTCAGCAGATCCTGACCCACTTCATTTTTGTGTTATAAAAACCTTCCATTATTTTCTAAGTTCACAAAGGCCCTTCTTTAAATTTTCTCTCTTATTATGAAAGAAATACTTGCTTATTAGAAAAAAAATAAGATTAGAATGATCCAAAGCGAAAAGTAAAACTTTCTCCTCTCCACTCTACCAAGAACCACCCTCATCCCACTCCTTGGAAGCTCACCATTGACAAGGGCAAATTGTGTATACTTCTAGACATTCCTTGGAGAAGGCAATAGCAACCTATTCCAGTACTCTTGCCTGGAAAATCCCATGGATGGAGGAGCCTGGTAGGCTACAGTCCATGGGGTCTCAAAGAGTCGGACATGACTGAGCGCCTTCACTTTCACTTTTCACTTTCATGCATTGGAGAAAGAAATGGCAACCCACTCCAGTATACTTGCATGGAGAATCCCAGGGACAGAGGAACCTGGTGGGCTGCTGTCTATGGGGTTGCACAGAGTTGGACACGACAGAAGTAACTTAGTAGCAGCAGCTAGACATTCCCCTGTTTGCAAAAAGGATTGTACCCCCACCACACATAGAAATATGTGCTTTTTTCCCCCCAATTATTTTTATTAGTTGGAGGCTAATTACTTTACAATATTGTAGTGGTTTTTGCCATACATTGACATGAATCAGTCATGGATTTACATGTGTTCCCCATCCTGATCCCCCCTCTCACCTCCCGCCCCATCCCATCCCTCTGGGTCATCCCAGTGCACCAGCCCTGAGCACTTGTCTCATGCATCCAACCTGGACTAGCGATCTGTTTCACACTTGATAATATACATGTTTCGATGCTGTTCTCTCAGATCATCCCACCCTCACCTTCTCCCATAGAGTCCAAAGTCTGTTCTATACATCTGTGTCTCTTTTTCTGTCTTGCATATAGGGTTATCATTACCATCTTTCTAAATTCCATATATATGTGTTAGTATACTGTATTGGTGTTTATCTTTCTGGCTTACTTCACTCTGTATAATGGGCTCCAGTTTCATCCATCTCATTAGAACTGATTCAAATGTAATCTTCTTAATGGCTGAGTAATATTCCATGGTGTATATGTACCACAGCTTTCTTATCCATTCATCTGCTGATGGGCATCTAGGTTGCTTCCATGTCCTGGCTATTATAAACAGTGCTGCGATGAACATTGGGATGCACGTGTCTCTTTCAGATCTGGATTCTTCAGTGTGTATGTCCAGAAGTGGGATTGCTGGGTCATATGGTAGTTCTATTTCCAGTTTTTTAAGGAATCCCCACACTGTTCTCCGTAGTGGCTGTACTAGTTTGCTTTCCCACCAACAGTGTAAGAGGGTTCCCTTTTCTCCACACCCTCTCCAGCATTGATTGCTTGTAGACTTTTGGATAGCAGCCATTCTGACTGGCGTGTAGTGGTACTTCATTGAGGTTTTGATTTGCATTTCTCTGATAATGAGTGACGTTGAGCATCTTTTCATGTGTTTGTTAGCCATCTGTATGTCTTCTTTGGAGAAATGTCTGTTTAGTTCTTTGACCCATTTTTTGATTGGGTCATTTATTTTTCTGGAATTGAGCTGCAGGAGTTGCTTGTATATTTTTGAGATTAATCCTTTGTCCGTTTCTTCACTTGCTATTATTTTCTCCCATTCTGAAGGCTGTCTTTTCACCTTGCTTATAGTTTCCTTTGTTGTGCAAAAGCTTTTAAGTTTCATTAGGTCCCATTTGTTTATTTTTGCTTTTATTTCCAACATTCTGGGAGGTGGGTCATAGAGGATCCTGCTGTGATTTATGTCGGAGAGTGTTTTGCCTATGTTCTCCTCTAGGAGTTTTATAGTTTCTGGTCTTACATTTAGATCTTTAATCCATTTTGAGTTTATTTTTGTGTATGGTGTTAGAAAGTGTTCTAGTTTCATTCTTTTACAAGTGGTTGACCAGTTTTCCCAGCACCACTTGTTAAAGAGGTTGTCTTTTTTCCATTGTATATTCTTGCCTCCTTTGTCAAAGATAAGGTGTCCATAGGTGCGTGGATTTATCTCTGGACTTTTTATTTTGTTCTGGAATATGTGCTTTTGTGCAACTTACTAAACAATAGTTCCTTGGTGACCCAGTGGTTAAGACTCCATGATTCCAATGCAGGGGGCATGGGCTCAATCCTTGGTCAGGGAACTAAGATCCCACATATTATGCAGCCAAAAAAATTTATTAAAAAAAGAAAAACATACTGAGAATATTCGATTGTGTGCTTTATCATAAATGATTTAACCAATCCCCTATTAATTAAGCTATCTTCAGTTTTTCTCTATTACAAACCATGATGATATGAACACCATGTTATATATATATATATATATATATATATATATATATATATGTATGTATATAAATATATATATCTCAGTGTGTACTTATGAAAGTGCATCTTTAGGATAAATTCCCAGAAAGATGATTTTGCTGAATCTGATGATGGTGTGTACACTTAGCATTCGGACAAATATTGCTAAGTTTATCTTTTAATAGTTGAAACCAATTTACAGTCACATTAGCAGTATATGAGAGTATCTAACGTCCCACCCCAAAGAGCCCTGAGTCTCCTGAGGAAGTAGCCTGGGCTTTGAAATCAGACAGATCTTTCTGAATTTGGTTCTGCCATTCGTGAGCTGGAAGAGTTCTTTTAAGTCACTAGGACCTTTGGGACCTTGTTTTATCACCTATAAAATGGGGGGGAAAATGCCTTCTGGCTGTGTTTGCTATGATAATTTAGTGAAATAATGCAGGTGAAGAACCTAGTACAGAGCCGGGCGGGGCAGTTCCTAACAGGCCATGCTTGTTCACACCGGCTTCCCATTTCTGTGTGTCCTCTTCCTGGAGTGTCCCTTTCTGATTCTCATGGGGAAAACTCCCACAGTGGACTAACAAAAGACGTACTGTGGTTTGAGAATCACTTTCTTATTTCATCTAGGTTTTTCATGCATGTTGTCAGAGGGGTGATGAGACTTCTCTGGGGCTTCATTCCCAGAAATTTGGGTGTCCTTAATTACTTGGTTCCAGAACTTATAAGTTAGCTACCAGATTGCTTTTGAATTATTTTCGTGCAAATCCATCAACCCTAAAAGATTATAGAGAATTGAGTAATGAAGCGACTCTAATAGGTTAGAGGGTGACTAAAGTTCCTCCTTCAAAAAAAGATTTCTGAAGAATTCCTCATGGAAAACTGTGTATACCCCCACCTCCTCCGATACGTATGATCTCATACAAAAAATACTGAGAAATAACTAGCAGCTTCTATTCATTCTTAACCTATTTAAGCTCAAGTATAAAAATTCAG
This sequence comes from Muntiacus reevesi, assembly GCF_963930625.1. NCBI lineage: Eukaryota > Metazoa > Chordata > Mammalia > Artiodactyla > Cervidae > Muntiacus > Muntiacus reevesi. Next base: position 113,311,910 of record NC_089249.1, read on the forward strand.
TTAGTGGGTGATGCTCATAGCATGCTATAATATGTATATTCCTTCTATCAATTCGTAGCTTCTGATTTCTAAGAGCTCTTGGCCTGAACAATTGAAAACTGGGGGATTCTAGCTTAGCTGATTCACTACCAGGCAGTTCAGCTGCATGTTGACAATTTGATTTTGTTATTAAGGTCTGAAAGAGCCATCAGAGAAGACGAACCCAACTAAGTCCTTTAACATAGAGACAAAAAGGTTGTGCCCAGTGAAAAGGCAAAGAAAGCAGACCCATTCAGACACTCCCTTCTTCATGAGATGTCCATTCTTCATGGATCTTCCCCAGTTTCTCTATAGCATAAAACTCGGCTTCATGCTGTAGAGAGTGAGATGTATTACTCTCTGCAGCAAGGCTACCTTAGACTTGCACAGTTAAAAAGATCTGTGTGAGCTTTGACTGCAAGGAAATTTTAGTTTTAGCATAAAAAGCCAATATCAGATCATTTGAATTTGTTTTCCACTTCAGTTTGCCCATCTGCTCCAGGAAATCTGATTTAAATACATTTTCTCCAGAAACCTTCCACAGGCACCAAGTTACCTAGCAACTCCAAGTTTACTTTAGTGAGTTGTTTCCAACATAAATAGTGTTCACAACTTGGGGAGGATGTGTTTTTAGCCTTCAAAGTTTACAAAGCAAGAATTAAATATTGAAACTGCCATTCTCACTCTGCATGAATGTAGACTCTATTTAAATTACGTAGAGTCTTGGGGACTGTATTTCTAAAAAGAATTTTTTTAATTAACCTACATGACCATAAACATGAATGAAATAGTTCTGTTTAATTTGCAGTAGCTAATCCAAGTGCAGTGTTGCACAGCTCTAATTTAGGATCTTTTACACAATCTAAATTTGTGCTCTGAATTCTGTGCCTGCTTTGGCAAGTCAAAGAGATTTAGTTTTTCTGGACTTTGGCAAATATAGCCCTTGGCTCCATTATGAGGATATGGGCTTGGAGTTCTTGGTCAAGATGTTGGATTGAGCACATGCAGAAATATCACTCTTCTCCAAACATATAGTATAGTGTGTGTGTGTGTGTGTGTGTGTATTTCAACTCACTCTACAATGTCATTTTTTCTCTGGAAGAATTTCTTAGCATAGTACCTACTAATACAGAAACACCACTGGTACTAAACTGGGGCAATTTTGACCCCAGGAGCCATTGGGTGACATTGAGAGACATTTTTGGTTATCACAATAGGGGTAGGTGTTACTGACACCTAGAAGGTAGAGACCAAAGAAAAGAAGGTGAAGTCTCTCAGTCGTGTCCAACTCTTTGTAACCCTGTGGGCTGTAGACCGCCAGGCTCCTCTGTCCATGGGATTCTCCAGGCAAGAATACTGGAGTGGGTTGCCATTTCCTGCTTCAGGGGATCTTCCCAAGCCAGGGATCAAACCCGGGTCTCCCGCATTGCGGGCAGACGCTTTATCCTCTGAGCCACTAGGAAAGCCTCCCTAGTGGTCCAGTGGTTAACAATCTGCCTTGCAGTGCAGGGGAGACGGGTTTGATCCCTGGTTGGGGAACTAAGATCCCACCTGCCCGCATGCCTCAACTAAGACCCAGCACAGCCAGAGGCCAAGTATACTGCTAAACAACTTTCATCGCACGGAACAGAGGATTATCTGACCCCAAAATGTCAACAGTGCCAAGGTTAAAAAACCCTGAGGTACACAGTGTAGTTTTAATAATATAAACAATACTTTTAATGAAAGTTTTCCAAATAACTTAATAGGGTATCACTCACATAACCACTTGTAATCATTTGCCACACATAAGCCAGCTTCTCATCTGCCTACAGAACGAAGTTCAGACTCTGGCGAGATGTTCGAGACCCTTCCAAATTTGTTCCTGCTCTTACCAGCTATCTTTCTTCACATACTGCTCTGTGCGTTACTCCACACTACATTTAACTTCCCGTAGTTCCCTGAAATGCCACACCCTGTCATATTTTTGTATGGGCTCTTCTCTCCCTAGAATACCTTTTCTTCTTATCCACCAGCAAGTTTCAGCTTATTCTGAAAGACCCCACTCAAATAAAGCCTTTTCTGACACTGTCTCTGCTTCTGTACTGACTTGTCTCTCAAAAAGCCTGTTGCTATTTTTTTTAATAGTATTTGTTTATTTATTTACCTCTCCTGCTGCACTATGTTTTAAAGTATTTTGTATTAGAGTTGACAGCAATTAGCACTGAGTCTGGCAAAGGTAGTTGCTCAAAAATTACCCTTGACGTGTGTACATGTAGATCTCCAGTCCTTCCCACTGTTGTTTCCCTCTATCTCTTTGGATTGTTCACTTAAGAAGCCTTTCTTTTCTATCTTATCTTTCTTTCTCTTATCTTTCTTATTTCTCTTATCTCTCCTCTGGAACTCTGCATTCAGTTGGGTATATCTTTCCCTTTCTCCTGTGCCTTTGCTTCTCTTCTTTTCTCAGCTATTTGTAAGAGGTAGATACTTGGACGTATATATACACAAGCATGAACACACCCACGCATGTGCACGCACTGACAAAGAAAAACACTGGCTGAAAAGAGGTTTCATCACCTTTTCTATGCAAGATTATTCCCCCAGATATTTGCAAGATGTTTGTATGATTGGAATGGAAACCAAGATTCAAAGGACCAAAATGAAAAAACACCTATGTAGACGTAAGCATTCAAAGGCCAGATCGAAAGATTGCCAATGCAACATGACACATCTCCAGTGCAAGGAAGCCTAGTATAGCATTTCAGAATTGTGGTGGGATGCATTCCATCAGCAGTACAGCAAAAGTTGCCCATTTTTTCCCCTGAGACTGACCAGGGCTGACAAAGCATCCCTGACTCCACTTACCAACTGAGAGTTTCGAAGGCTGAGGCACACGTGGGTGTGTTCTGTGCACACATTTCTAAGAGTAATGTTTGGTGATAAATCTGTTCAAATCTGAATGCTCTGTCCACTGATCATTTGTCTTTACAACTCATTGAGTGTTTATCAAATCACTGGGTGAACAAGCTGCCTGTGAATATTGATACACAAACTGGGAAATTGTGGGGTAAGACTCCCTTGGTCTGATTTTTTCCATCCATAAAATATGAGGATAGTAATTCATACTCCTTGGCACCTCAAGAAGTCACAGGAAAAATGGATCATGTGCAGAATCCAATTCTGCTTGAGCCCAGAGTTAATCTGGAACATACATATATGCATATATCTCACATAATGGAGATCTTGCAGTCAGAAATATGTTACTCAGTGAGTCTTATTAATTTTTAAGTCATGATGATTCCAGTTCATATAGCATCTTGGTCATCCTCATTCCTAGGTATTAATAGTTTGCTCTACACCATCATTGGCCATGCCTCCTATATTTCTGAGGACCTGTGAAGTCACAGAATAAAAATGCATATTTTACATATATAAATATTTAAGAGCTAAAAGTGAGAGAGGGCCAGTGGGGAGCAGGAAGAGGAGGTGTGTCTCCTGTAGCTCCTGGCCAGCCTTTCTGGCTGTGTGGTTAGTGGTGAAGACCATGAACTTTGTGTCAGACCAGTGTAACTTTTCAGAGCCTTGGTTTCCTCCCTTGTAAAATGGGGATGATAATACATCACAGATTGTTGGGTTTGTTTCTTAGTTTAGTGCCAGCATAGAGTAAACTCCTGCTCAGCCTCATGGAGGATGTTCTGCCCAGGCTCTTAATTAATACAGTATCTGCTACACAATAAATGCTCAATAAATAAAGAAAATGTAGAAATAGTGACAGCAAAGCTAAGTAGCATTAGTATTTATAGCACTAGTAACAGCTAGTGAAAGTGTTAGTTGCTCAATCGTGTCCAACTCTGCAACCCCATGCCAGGTTCCTCTGTCTATGGAATTCTCCAGGCAAGACTACTGGAGTGGGTTGCCATCCCCTTCTTTAGGGGATCTTCCCAACCCAGGGATTGAACCCGGGTTTCCTGCATTGCAGGCAGATTCTTTGCCATCTGAGCCATCGGGGAGCCAGAGAAGTGGCAGCTAGAGCAGGATTTAAAACATAGATCCTGACTCCTGGTCTGGTGCTCTTTCCAAAACCTGATGTGAGTTTTATTTTGCTTTCTGGTTGATAAATTGTGTGGCTCAAAACTTACAATGTCCCTCCCTTTTAGGAGTGAAGAGATCAGACTAACATCCTGATATTTTAGAAAGAAGATTTAATCTCCATGACTTCTGCACTCATTTCTCTGAGGAAGATATTGTGAGGGTGATAAGAAATAATAGGGAGACTTGGAAATCCCAGTTTATCTAGAACAGGACCAGGTTATGCTAATTTGGGGAGTTAATAGTTAATAAGCCCCCTTTTCACTCTCCAAATTGTCCTAGTTTGGATGACAAGCCAAATGTCCCTCTGAACCTAACACTCACCACTCTGAATTGTAGTCATACTTAGATCAAACTGCAAACTCCAGACAAATTGCATTCAATTAGTATTTTTTTAAAGCGACTGTCACTTTTCAAGATGGTGTGCTACTCTCCTGATCATAGATAAATTGCCCATCTAAATTGTCCAAGTGGAACCATTTGCAAAGAATTTTCCTGTTTCCTGGAGTACTCCAAATGTGAAACCGACATCATTCTTTCCTGCAGGAACCTTTCTTGTTGATAGTATTTATCCTCTAGCCCCCCTTAGAGCCTGGTGAAAATCAAGCCAGTGGGGGGGGGGGGGGTGCTTTAGGAACCCAGGTGACTCTCTCTTTGCTTTCAGAAGATTTACACCGAACTCTCCCCCAGGCCCTTTCCTCCTGGGTGCAGACAGAAAGGTGAACACAGATCCACAGCCAGCCTGCAGTTGGAGTGGATTGGGAGAGGCCTACTTTGGCATCAGCTGGTCCACACTCCGCAGATCAAATGTCAGCTGGCAGGACCAACTGGTGCCTCCTGGAGGTCTTTAAAAAATGTTTTTCCAGCTGTGAAAGGCTGCGGCATTGTTCTGCTGTTTGGCCACCTTCTCTCCGGCTGGCCCGCTGGCAGCAGCCACGCAGGGCAGCCAGAACGCGTCAAATCAAAGGGTCAACAATCCAGCAGCCGCCCAGCCACCGGCCCTCCTCTCTCAGCTGTCTGATGTCAGCTCATCAAAGACCCTGCATATGGCCCTGCGCTTGCTCGCCATTCACCTCACAGACCGCTAGAATTTTCACAAGTCAGAGGAGGCGCCAGGAGAAAATTTGCGGCCCCTGAGGGTGCCCTGGGGGTGGCTAATAGCCAGGGAGGGCGACAGGAAAGAGGGAAGTTTAGTGTGCTGTGGTTCCCAATTGTTTGGCTAACAGCCGGAGGTTGACCTTGAGCTCGCGTCTGCCACATGGCGGAGGCACCAGCCGGGCAGCATGTTGGGAGGGATCAGAAAGAAAGGAACTCGAAAATGCAAATGATTTTTAATGAATTCTTCTCCCCTCCCGCCCGCACCCTGTAGTGTCCTGCGCGAGAAGAAACTCTTCTCAGCTTATGGGGGGAAATCACTGCTTGCTCAGAGTCTGAACGTGGAAGCCTGTTCTGCTGCGGCCTCGGCCCACTGTCTGAGCCTTCCGACCTTGACCTTCCTGGATCAGAGGGGAGCGAGAGGAGCCGTGTGCTGCGACTCGATCCCCGCCCCGCCCCGGGGCAGTGGCCAAAGGAGGCTAAGACAAAGAGCCTGTTTTTAAATAAGAATGGTTATCTGGTACCTAAAAGGTGAAGGCCAGCCGCGGACTCATCGGACCTGGCCCTGGGCTTGTGTAGGAGGGACTGGACGGTTGCGCGCCCTGGGGCTGGGTCACAGCGGCGCTCCCCCCGCGCAGGTGGAACTGCGTGCTGAGCAGGGTGGGAGGGAGCGGCTGCTTCCAGGAGGCCTGCTGCCGCGCCGCCCGTTACTGCCTCCGCACCGGTGCCTCCTTCCTTCCTTCCCTTGGGCGAGAGTCAGGGGGCTTTTCTCCCACCTCTTCAGTGCTGCTCCTGGATAACTCAGTTCGACCTCTATCGCAGTCAGGTAGCTGACCCTGTAAGATTCCTTCTTGGCCTCAAACTCTGAGCCCCCAGCATCTTTGAGTGGCATAACTGTTTAAGAAAATAAACTAGCTCCCCGCTGCTTCCCATCTCTAACTCTCATCCTGGTGCACGGCTGAATTCCCTGTGCTCCTAAGGGGCTTGCCTACAGACTTGTCTGCAGGTGGGGAAGCTCTAGGGGGCTTCCCTTGTGGCTCAGACAGCAAAGAATCTGCCTGCAATGGAGGAGACCCCTGTTCGATCAGGAAGATCCCTTGGAGAAGGAAATGTCAACCCACTCCAGTATTCTTGCCTAGAGAATTCCATGGACAGAGGAACCTGGTGGGCTACAGTCCATGGGGTCGCAAAGAGTGGGACACGACTGGGCGACTATGCTTTCACTTTCAGGGAAGCTCTATGTACGCCATAAAATGTGTAAGACCAGGTAGGTCAATGAAACTAAACTCGACTGTCATAATTGTGATCTCAGTACCTCCTGAAGTTATCAAAAATATTTTGTAAACTGTAAAGTGATATGCAAATATAAGTGGTTGTTACGATGGTTATTTTATTTTATAAAATGCATTTTTAAAAAAATGCAAAAGTGATCTCTCTTGTAGAACTGGCTCCAGGGTAAAAGTCACATGAGCACAAAAAGCACTAGCTATGCTACATGGCAGTTATTCAGAATCTGCTTCCAAGGGTCACGCTTGTGCGGTGTTGTTTGCCCTGAAATCCACTGTGAAGATAAACCAGAGGTACGGATCATCTTAAAAATGGGCTTTGGAAGCAAAACCAGTTTGGAGCAAATTATAAGGGAATGTGATACTAACATTTTACATTGTAAGATATACAAACTGAATTAATTAATGGAAAGCTATTAATAGATGCAGGGTATTTCTCCATATATTAACTACCTTGTCCTCGTAAATAGGCCCTGTTGAGAATGACTTATTTATAGGCTATTGCAGCTTGCATGGAGAAAGAAATTAAACTGAAGTCTCTTTGAATATAGCATAGTGCCAAAAAGTTCATTTACCTTTACTTTTTAAATCTGCCTGTCTTTTTCAAATGCTTAAATTATTTTTGCCGAACAGTAAGCTCGGGCAATGAGCCTGGATTGATAGAGTTGTTCTCAGAATGAGCTTTGAAAGCATCATATGGTAATTTTTTTCAAAATGGAAAAACTTGGTTATGGAGCCATAGACCATTGTCCTGAAGGAGAAGAAATCAGTCAGTGTAAAGGTGGTTAACCTGCAGGCAGAAACAACTGCTCAGGATATCTTGCAAATTTACATTTGCGTTTGTTGATTCCGTATTAAACTGAATAACCAGGCACATGGAAGGTAAAGCCCTCTTTTAATTAACCCTCTTGGTGTGGGCCCATGTGATTAAATATGACGGAGCTGCTCCTGGGGTTTCTGCTACTGAAAATACTAACAATAATCATTTGTTTTGTTTTTATATTTAAACACATTATTGCATAGCTTGGTGCAGAGATAATTACCAATTTTATCTCCTGTGTTTTTCTAATGTTCATTAATAACAATAAAGGGTTGTAGGTTAAAAACTCATTTAATTGCCTTTATGTTAATGACATTATGAATAGCCTTAGCTACAAGATTCTAATTCTGTCCAGTATCCTCTTTCTCAGTGGAGCCCCAGGAGGGCTGCTCATTTTATCAGCATTACTGATTCAGAGTTTTTCCTTGCAGGTGGGTTTTTGTACATAATCAGAATTAATGCACAACACATTTTGCAAGGAATGGAGTAGAAGCACTCGGAATAAGTAATTAACTAGAGTGCCCAAGGAAATATGCCTGAGCATTTTTTTTAACATATTCATAAAACATTAAGGACAGTCATAAACACAGTAGAAGCAATTTCCTGGTAATGTGCTTTTAGACTATTTTCTGGTTCTTTAAAAAAATTTTTTTAAAATTTCTTCCATAGGGGAAAATTTTTTTTTAACTAAAAATCCCAGAGATGCAGATAAAATGCCCAATGTGTGGTGCTTTGGGATTCCATGTGCTTCTGTGCTAGTGCAGCTGAGCCAGCAGAGTTCGAGGAACACTCCCCTTCTCTTCCCAGCTCCTATCTCCATCATGTACCTTACCAGGAAGGAAAGGGAGTGAATGCAGTTTGCAACATCACAGGAGATGTGGTTACCTCCCTATTCCCAATCTCTAGCATTAACCTCTGGGCATGGGAGAGGATGCCCAATGGAGAACCAGGGGCAAGAAGTAAAGTAGTGTGGTGGTCATGTGGTGTGCCACCCAGACTCCCCTGCTTAGACGGACACGCTCACCCCTCCAATTCTTGAGGGCTGACAGCTCTCAGCTCAGTCATAGTCCTCAGGTCATCAAGGTCATGTCCCTACCCCACCCCCAGGCATCCTGCATCTAATGACAGGTCAGTAGAAGAGTTTAAAATTCTGATTCCTCCTTACCTCAAGGTGGGATATTCAGAAGGCCCTCCTGATGTCAGAGGGCTCTAGGGGGTTAGCTGAGGCCTTTGTTCTGCTTCTTTCCATCCCTCCAGAGAGCACTCCCCGATAAACCTCCTGTGCACAGATCTCATAGTCTATTTCTTGGGGACCCACAACGATGAGCCAGTATCAACTGGCCCATCTCCATGCTGTTTTGTGGGTACTGAAGCAGCAGTTTTGCCCCAGCCATTTGACTTTGCTATGATCTTAGGGTGCTCTGGGCAGAGAGCTTGACCCCCTGAATGGGCCAGAAACAGGTGCAGAGACATCGCCCTCCCACTGAGCAAGGATCATATGAGCTAAGGTATAATAAAATGGGGCTTCCCTGGTGGCTCAGAGGGTAAAGTATCTGTCTACAATGAGGGAGACCTGAGTTCAATCCCTGGGTTGGGAAGATCCCTGGAGAAGGAAATGGTAACCCACTCCAGTACCCTTGCCTGGAAAATCCCATGGACAGAGGAGCCTCTTGCCTTTAACCATACTTTTTACCAGAGAACCCACAGGTTGAAAATTTGTTTTAAATTACCCCTAATATCGGTATTTCCCAGCTAATTAGATGTACTATTCTTTTTTAGGAAAAAAATTAAAAAAATCCAAGTCCCATCCAAAGACCATTTTATGGTGTTGCCTGGTGCTCATGGACATCTCCTGGTGAAGTCAAAGTGGTGTTTTACTGAATGGAAGCCTTGTTTTGCCTGAGGCATTATAACCTGGAAGTGAAATTTCCTTGATTGTAAAATTATATATACCTGCATCAGAAGCCCAGTTTAACAGATGTGGGAGTAGTTATTGTTCAAAACAATGTCACATTTGTTGTTGTTGTTTAGTCACTAATTCATGTCCAACTCTTTGTGACCCAATGAACTGTAGCCCACCAGGCTCATCCTCCATGGGTTTTCTGAGGCAAGAATACTACATTTCCTTCTCCAGGGGATCTTCCCAACCCAGGGATTGAACCCGTGTCTCCTGAATTGGCAGGTAGATTCTTTATAGCTGAGCCACCAGAGAAGCCCAATTATTGTTCAAAACAACGTCAAGTCAGATTTTGGTTAATCTCAGTGTATGTTCAAAAAGGCATTGACTACAAGGACATTATTTTCTTATAATACTGTAGATTTGTACAGCACATGAAATTTTATCAAATGCTTTTCTATTTATTTGACTTCACAACAACTTGGTAGAGTAGATATTAGGGTTCCATTTGCCAGATGATAAGACTTCACTTATTTAACGAACCTGTCCAATTACCAAAGGTTCACTTGGTAACAGAGATGAGTCTAGATCTCCATTCTTCAGATTCTTGGCTATTCAAAAGATGGGCCCTGGACCAGCAATGTCAGCATCACCTGGGAGTTTGTAGAAATGCAAACTTTCAGGCCCCATCCAGTTTTATTGAACCAGAATCTTTTAACACAATATCCATAAATTCATATGCATATAAATATTTGAGAAGCTCTCTTTCCTCTCACTATCTCACTGTCTCCATGCCTCTCTTCTCTAAAGTCTAGACTGTAAGCCCCTCAGGGGCCAGGCCCGCATCTGGCTTATTTACCACTGTGCCTTCAGCACTCTCCGGTACCCAGGCCAAGCAGGCTTTCCATTAGACACATTGACAACTCTATCATTGGGTTGTTGGACCTGCCAGCCATTTAGTACTGGAATCCATTCTAGAGGAAAAGAATAATTTTTCGTGCTCTTGAAAGTCCACCATCAGCACAAAGGTATTTGCCTTATTCATCTGAAAAAGGTGAAGCCATGCTTAAAAAATACACTGAAGCCTATAGTTTGCAATCCTGTTTCTCAGCCTACAAAACCAGTGCCTGCAGGGAATGGAAACACTGTACTGTGTAATTATTTAAATGAAAACAACATAAATGAAGAGAAGGACCATTTATATCGTGGTACTAATTAAATGAGAACTAATGGGCCCTGCTGAGAAAGGATACAGCTGGAGAGAGCAAGAAAAACTTCCTGCCAGTAAAGACTAGCAGACAATGGGACAGTTTTCCTAGTGGGATAATTATGACTCCTGGAGAAGACTGTCCAAGGCAAGATGAGAGAAGTACCAGCAAAGTATAATGTGCTTCCAACCTTATTATCGATGATGCTTTCAGGCACCAGCTCCGGGTCACAGATTTTAAAACTACTAAATGCTTAATTCAGTGCTGCCCTTTCACCCAAAAGATCTCAGGGTAAGAGAAAAATGTGTACACCAGTCCGGTGCTCCTTGATTTAACTCTTCCCTGAAATACTCTAGGAATAAATGATGGAGGAGGAAATTATAGCCCCCACTTCACTCTCCCACTCAAAAATCGCCCAAAGAGATTTCCATTTCAAACAGCTGGTAGAACAACAATCAAAGAGTTTGTGAAGATGATCCCCAACCCCTGCCTTATTTTTCTATAAGATCACTCCAAAAAAATAATTTAGAAGCAGGAAATTGGTGATGTGGAAGGGAAAGCCTCCTATTCAGAAAATCAATGCAGATCAATGTATCATAAGGAGATGTTGATTTATAAGCTGCGGCGTTGAAAATGACTTGCTTTCTCATTAGCCGGACCTGGTTCATGGCTGTGATACAAATAAGGCAAATAATTTAAAGCAAATACTTGCAGAATATGTTTGACTTTCATTTTGTCCTTGGAAAATTTGGGGCCTAAGCTAAAGATTCACAGAGAAGTCAAAAGGCTGCCAGACACAAATGCTACCTTAAGAGCTCAGGTTCTGGGAGATAAAGACCTGGGTTTGGATCCAGCTGTAGTCGGTATTTCTGGCATTTCATCCAAGCACTTGACTCCTCTAAGACTTGTATTTCTCATTTTTAATCTGTGAGTAACACCAGAAGCAACCTCTGTGATGGTAAAGGCTCCAAGGTGGGTTTGCATGTCCCACTTGGAAAGAAGGCCAGCGCCTCCAGAAAGGAGTGAATGTGGCCATTCAAGGGTGCCTACCGATTTCGTCCATCGTGTGCCAGGTATGTTGGCCCCAATGAGACACTAATGAGCAAAGTAAAGTTCAGAATCATTGTTCACACTTCCCAAATTAGTTAACAAAGAGTGAAAGGGATTCTCATGATGCAGTTGGTATTTCCAAGCTGATGAATTCATTTCTCTCATGAATACCAGGCAGGTTTAAGACATGTCTGATTTCTTAGGCTACAGTTCAAATTGTGGCCTAAGTTTGAATGATTTCCCATCTCTCTACCTGTTAAAATCCCGATGATGTTTATTATTTAGTAAAATCATTTTGTTTAGTAAAAACCCATGAAACAGGTATATGTCTGGATGAGAATAAATGAGTGCATTTTGCTCTGGAACCTTCTTCTTGGGACTTCCCCCTGAATGGTACCATATTATTGTCAAACACCAATAATTCAAGTGACAATGTGTTGTTGCAGGTCTGTTAACCTGAAATCTTGAACTAAATCTGTCAAAAGTTTTCTTTTTTTTTTTGCAAACTGGTTAAAACATTTAGTGGCAGGTGAAAAAAATGTCATGGAAGCAATATATTAAGAAACCTTTGTTTCATCATGAAGGAAGAGAGTATTTTTATTTAATAATTTCTGCCAATAGCCTGCTAACATATTCCAGTTTTGATTTGCCCTTTTTTTTAAACTGCACTGATAAAATATAGACATCTAATGTGCAAAGTACAGTACTTCAATCTCCTCACTAGAGGGAGAGAATAATTATTGATATGTATGTGTAGACAATGTGTTCTTCAGCCTCTCGATTCCTTAACCTTTCTGTGGAAAAGACTCTTGGGACATGATTGAGGAAAAAGTGGTTTTTCCTTCCAGATGGATTCGTTGGCTAGGGCGATATTTTTCGTTATGCCAATAAAATGAAAGGGAGACAGAAAATCAGGCAACTGCTGGAGTGGTTAGTGTGGGACTATTACCAAGGCAGAAATGAGGCCAAAGAGATGATAAATGTCTGCCTCTCACCCACTCCATCAGTTGAAGTCTGACCTGAATCCTCTTTTCCATCTGAGCTCCTAGTAAGCTACCATTTTTCATAGCAGCACTTAATAGTGGACATTAACTTAGCCCTCCCCAAAAGGGCTGACCTGCAGTCTATACTCGGTGCTTCTCCAAACTGTAATCACTTGCTCACTCAGTAATTTTATCAAATAGCATGCACCTTTTCCAGCCACTTATTGGCCAATTAAGTCAAGTTCTCGCTGAGGGGGTCCAGCTGGCTTCAGGTTATCTAAGATGAATTGATTGAAGACATTCTGCAATCTATGAACCCAGTTTAATGATCTAGGTGATAATACTTGTAATTCTTCTCAGTCAGGGGAATTTGCTGCAGCTGTTGTTGGCAAATCCATGTTCTGATATACCGAAGTACCAGAGAAGCATTAATCCGCCCTCAGCGTTCCATGGTGATGGTTGCATTGTGAAAAGGGAAATTTAAAATTCACGCAGCATAGCCAAGTGAAAACCGTCTTTCCGCGGATGTGTTTTGATTTTATCCCATTGTAAATGTTTTCTTAAGGTGGGATATGGGAAGACTATGTTAATGGTAATACTTCATCAGGAATGGAGAAAACCAGATAAAAGCTCATTCAGCTTTACTGCCGAAAACAACTCACCAAATGTTTGAGATACAAAGAAAACACAGCTTTAAGGCAAGAACGTGATTTCCTAAAATACTGGGGTGGGGCTCCAAGGACTAAAGTCATTATTTTTGTATGAAGTGTTTCCTCCCACCCCCTGGATTCATGGCCATTGAAGTGATAATGAAGCAGTGTCACACAGTGACACAGGCCTTCAACATAGCTCCAAACACTTTTCTGCACAGTGACATTTTTTTTTTTAAAGTAACCATTAAATAATTTGCTGACTTTCTTTCCTATCTGTGCATTTTTCCCCTGGACTGCTGAAATGTGAATTCTCCTCCCTATGAAGCACATACTGTAAATAACACTCAGGAGGTTTTTCTGGGTGTTGTACATTCAAAACACTTAGGAACACTCTATCAGACCATGGGTCTGTGAAGTTTATGTTTACAAACTGGAAAGCTGGTTTTGATATTCTTACGAAAGTGGCAGCTGTGATATTAATTTATGCTGTGGAGGAGCCGCCATCCTTTTCTTTCTGGAGAGTGGGTTCCTTTTCCCTGAGAGGTGTGATTGAACTTGGCTTTGGGGATGTGTAACTTGCTGGGAGAGGGTGGTGCTTTTGATGAGATTTTAAACTCTTTCCAGTGATGCTGGAAAAACAATGGACTTGAAAAAAAAAAACAAAACAATGGACTTGGAAGGATGTATTTTCAAGTGGAGTGTAGGCTTTGTGGGTAAAGTTAATTGGACCATGGTCATACTTATGATTTTTGAGTCCAGATTTAACCAAGAGAGAGAGTATCAGACAAGGAAGGACATTTTCCCTTCGTTTTTCTAACCAGAAAAAGGGAGAGCCAGACAGAACTTTGGGGTCTGATATGAAACAAGCTAAATTTTCATGAGAACAAAATATCTGATTATTCAAGAACTCTTTTCTGCATTTTTTTTTTTTGCCTCTATGTACCCCCCCTTCATTGATGAGTTAACCTAACTTAAAATGTTCTCACTACTGTAAATGAAAAATCTTATCTAAGTGAAATTAACAATAATATTAATAGCTCACAATAAAGACTTGAGACATGCCAGACTCTGGTTCTGAGAATTTATCTGGATTATAAATCAGTTAATCCTCCCAACAACCTGTGAAGTCAAGGCTTTTATTATCCTCATTTTATAGATGAGGAAATGGAAGAACAGAGAGGTTAAGTAACTTGCCCAAAGTCACACAGCTAGTGAGTGCCAGAGCCAGGGTTTGAACGAAGTGTGCTAGATGTAGTGTCTGTGTGCTTATTGACTGCATACTGCCTTTCTGACTTCTCGTAGGTATAAACCTTTAAGCTTTCTTTGTTTTTTAGCCTTCCAGCCTGTTTCCCTTGTTATCTACACAGGCAAAGAATTATAGAAGTGCGAAAGGACAACTGATGTCACAACGAACAGAAACCACAACTACTCCAAGTGCCAATCTTCAGGAGGCTTTATCCTGGAGCTACATCTTGTTTGGGACCTAACGCCCAAAGAGCTTAAAGCACTTCACAAATTTATTTGAGTCACCAATACATTAGCAAAGTGTCAAAAGGGTAGATAATCTGTACTTTTTTTTTTTTAACAGATTAACACACAAAAAAAGAAATGATAACTGACCTTGAACACATTTCTCCTGGTTCTTAGACTGATTTTTCCTTTGATCCCATTTTATCTCATTGAAACATAGATACACCTGTCTCTTTCCCTACATATCCCAATTGTCCTTGGGGACAAAGAATCTCTTTTATGTAAATCCAACACTATAACAGTTGTGGGAAAAAATTAGGTCATACAATGCACATGAAGATCTAGTGTGGAGACAGAGAGGTAGAAAGGGGAAAAGCTAAAAACCATCTGAAAAGTATCTGTGTCTTTGAAATTTACAGATGAGGAAACTAAGGCCAAAGTCACATAGCAACTTTTATTTTTTTACTGCTTAGAGAATTGCCTTCAAGAAGCATTACAGTATGAGGGTATATTTAGTGAACAGTTATGTTCTTTAAAAATATACATGACCTCTATTAGAGTTTCATAGCTTAGGGCCTCTTGTTATATACTCACAAATCACTCTATCTTAGTATTTATCACAGTTGTAATTAATTAATGCATGCTTAATTGCTTATTTAACTTTGATTTCTCTAAACAAAAAGTCCTATGAGGGTAGAAATGTGGCTGTGGTTTCACAGTAATATTCCCAGTGTATCTGGCACTGTTTTGTTTTAAATTAATAAACTGTATTTTTTAGAGCAGTTTTAGGTTTACAGCAAAATGAAGCAGAAAGTACAGACAGTTCCCATATATTCTTCTCCACATATACATACCTTTCCCCCATATAAACTAAAATGGTGTTTTAAACTAGGAGTAAAACAGTTCTGTCTTGGTTTCCTAGACTAATTTATATCAAATATAATAGCTAGAGAATAACAGAACTGTTGAAAACAAAGAGGCCCCTAAAATGGTGACATAAATAAGATAGAGGCTTGTTACTCTTTTATAGAAATCTGGTTGACTCTGACTGGAGGGGTAGTTCTGCTCCATGGAGCCAGGTGGGACCTGGCATCCCCAACATATGGCTTCCAAGACTACTCAAATTGTCACCATTTCCAGCTGGTCCAGAGGGTGATGAGCCAAAATCCAGTACGTGGAGCTCTTCTTAAGTTAGAGATGACACAGAAGCTGCACAAATCTCCTTCTCTCACATACCATTACCCTAAACTTAGGTGCAAGTTCACGTCTAGTTGACAAGGAGGCTGGGAAATGTAATTGCTGGCTGGGTGGCCATGTGGCCAGAAATATAGAAGAGATGGATTTTGAAGGACAACTAGTAGTCTGACACATCCATGATGAGAAATGTTTATTAACATAGACAGTCCAGTGAAACTGAACTATGAGGAACCAAAGCCATGAAACTCTCATCTTAAAATATCTCAATAGGCTCTTTTCACCAGTGAAGCCCCTTCATTGATAACGGGAATATGAGACATGGGAAAAAGGGATGGAGTTATAACAAGAAGAAGCTGGGCAGAGCAACAGAGGAGAAGTGAGAAGTGAGTTTGTGATTTAGTCTCCTTTTCCAGTAAAGAAACTGCTATAGTAGGCAGCCTCTAGGATAGAATTCAATGACCTTGGAAGTCCTTCCTCTTCCCCCGCATGCATGTGGGCCGGATTTAAATTGACTTGCTTCTAACAAATAGTATATTGCAGGAAAGGTAGGTTGTCAACAGATCAGGTTACAAAGAGATTGTGGCTTCCACCTTGGGACCCCCTCTCACATTCTCTCACTTATTTGCTCTGAAGGAAGCCAGCTGCCACACTGTGAGCTGCCCTGTGGAGAGGTCCATGGTGTAAGGGCCTCCAGGCAACACCCAGTGAGAACCTGAGGCCTCTGCCTAATAGTCTGTGGGGAACTGAATCCTGATGCCTGCCAACAACCTTATACACAAGCTTGAAAACAGATTCCCTGCAAAAGGGAGGCTTCCTTCATGCGCGACCACAGCCCTGGTCCAAAACTTAATGAACCTTATGAGATACCTTGAGCTGTGTGTGTGTGTGTGTGTGTGTGTGTGTGTGAAGTCACTTCAGTCGTGTCCAGCTCTCTGCAACCCTATGAACTATAGCCCTCCAGGTTTCTCTGTCCATGGGATTCTGCATGCAAGACTACTGGAGTGGGTTGCCATGTCCTCCTCCAGGGGATCTTCCCGACCCAAAGATTGAACCTGCATCTCTTATATCTCCTGCATTGGCAGGGAGGTTCTTTAACACTGGTGCCACTTGGGAAGCCCACCTTGAGCCATAGGCAGCCACTGAACTGCACCAAGGGAACCCATAGAGACTGTGAGATAATCAATGTTTATGAGTTTTAGCTATTAAGTTAGGGGTAATTAGATTTCTAATACAATCTAATCTAGATGACTCACCTAAAGATGAACTAGACAGCACTACATATATAATATAAATGCCAATCACTAGAAAGTAGATTCTAATTGTCCTACAATATTCTAGTAGTGATTTTGTGTAATGGGCATCTTTAAGTGATCGAATTAACCAAGACTATCATTTAATCCACTGGTTTCCAAAGTTTGATCTTGGAATCCTTAATGGTCCCCAAGACTCTTTCAGGGGATCCAGGAATTCACAACTATTTTTACATTTTTGAAATGTTATTTGCCTATTTCACTCTCATTATCTCATGTACAGTAGAATTTTCCAGGCACTGCATGATATGGGATGATGTCATCCTCTGATAATTTATGGAATGCATGCCTGTTCAATCTTGTATTTTTTAGCATTTTCTCAGATAGTAGATTTAAGGTATAAAAATGTGCATTTTTTCTGAAATTAACTCAGTTCTTAGTACTTCTGTGTTTTAAGTGGTTATCTTCAATTATAACTTTTATAATATCCATAACCTCTATATTGTCCAATGAATTATTTTGAAATACCAGTTTTTCCTGAATCTATGCAGAAACACAACAAAAAAGTACACTTCTATTGTCTTGTTTTGCTGTGATGTTTTGAATTTTCAATAATAGTAGGTGTTGAGTAGATATAACCCCCATAAACAAAATCCATTATGACACCAAAAAATTTGAATATTGCTGGTTTAATTCATCCATTGACAAATGTGACTGAACTTCTATACATGTTCCGCATTGTACTAGGCGCTGTCAGTGACACAAAAGAACATAACCTTTTCTCTTAAGTTATTAAAATCGAATTGCGGATATAAGACTAATCTGTCATCTGATATATGCTGAAAAGTCAAATGTTGTACTGGTAACCATACGTACAATAACAGTACACAGAAGGGAGAAGTTGTGGCAGGGGGTTATTGGGGGAACAACAGTGCTAGAAAAAAGGCACCTCAGTCCTTCTATTGAGAACCTCCGTGAATACAAAGAGAAAATAGGGGGGAAAGCAGTGGGGGAATGTATCAGGAAAGAAGAACCAAGTTTCCGGCAGCTTAGTCATATGTTGTGCTTTGATTTGGGGAATTTCTGTGGAATCTCTGTCTACTCAGTGCACTCTATTGGATGGGTGACCTGTGAGACATCACCTTAGAAGGCAGGCACCATTCTGGTCCATGCTTCTTATACAGAGGAAACTTGAAATCATGTGTCCTGTAAAACTCAACTTCATTGTATTGAAAACCATACTCAGAATTTTGAAGATATGACCAATGTCATGTGTATGTTAGCCTCAAGATACTTGTCTATTTGAGGTGTGAAATAAAATTCATATTTTATGGCAAGATAGGAAAAATTTAAACATAAAAACTTCTCTCTGCCCTTTGGCCTCCTTTCTCCCCTCTACTATGCATTGTGTATCTGCACTGTGCATGGACCAAACCTCCCCATCAACAGAAATACCTGCTCAATCATAAAGATCAACAGTCTCTTAGCACCAACAAGTCAAGTCCTTAAAAGAGAACATTCCTTTGGACAAAGGAAATCATAAGCAAAATGAAAAGACAAGTTATAGACTGGGAAAAAATATTTCAAATGATGCAACAGATAAGGGCTTAATTACCAAAATACACAAATATTTATACAGTTCAATAACAAAATAAACAACCCAATCAAAAAGTGGGCAGAAGACCTAAACAAATGTTTATCCAAAGAAGACATAGAGATGGTCAATAAGCGCATGAAAATATACTCAACATCACTAATTATTAGAGAAAAATCAAAACTGCAAGGAGGTGTCACTTCACACTCGTCAATATGGCCATCATTAAGAAAGTTTGCAAATAATAAATGCTGGAGAGGATGTAGAGAAAGGGGAATCCTCCTACCCTGTTGGTGGGAATGTAAATTGGTGCAGCCACTATACAGACCAGTATGGAGGTTCCTTAAAAAACTAAAAGTAGAGTTGCCATATGATTCAGAAATCCCACTCCTGGGCAAGTATCCTGAGAAAACTCTAATTTGAAAAGTTACATTCACCCCAATGTTCATAGCAGCACTATTTACAATACCCAAGACGTGACAGCAACCTAAATGTCCATCAGCAGATGAATAGCAAAAGAAGATGTAGTATGTATATATATATGTATGTATACATATAGATAGATAGATACATATACATATCTATCTCTCTCACTATACATATATAATGACCATTTCCTCTTCCAGGGAATCTTCCAGACCTAGGGATTGAACCCAGGACTACTGCACTGAAGGTGGATTCTTTACCACTGAGCCACCTGGGAAGCCCTAATGAAATATTACTCTTTACTTCCCGTCTTTACACCTTGACTGTTTCAGATTAAGAAAAAAAAAAAAAGCTCAGAGGATATGATCTGGGCTAAGGTGGAGCTGGGCTCCAGGAGCTAGGCTCAATCGGACCTCCACCAAGAGAAGGGAGCTTCCCAGCAGGACTGCCCTTTGGGATCACCAGGATCACATGCGTGCTAAGTGATGTCAGTCATACCCAACCCTTTGCACCACTCTGGACTGTAGCCTCTCACGTTCTTCTGTCCATGGGATTCTCCAGGCAAGAATCTCATGCATTGACAGATGGATTCATTACCACTAGCGCCACCTGGGAAGCACCCCCAACCCCAGATCAACAAGTGCACATAAAAACATGTGTTTTAGAGAATCCACAGGCATCTCTGTCACCTGGAATTGATGATCAACATTGACACAGGGTGACCCACTCTTGTGACACAGTTTAAAACCCAGGAAAAAACCTCTCTGCATATCCTGCCCTTTGTCCCCTGAAGAGTGTCTGAAGCCACGGGAAAGTCTGCGGATTGTGCCACCATCTACACAGGAGAGAGACAGCGCCCTGGAGGCTAGGCAGGATTTGACTGGCAGAAGCACTTAGGTAAAAGATAAATTAACTTGTCAAAGCCTACTTCTCCCATAGTAGATTTCTGCGTAATGAAGTACAATCTCCCACTAGCACCAAGCATCCGTCTTCCTCCTTCTCTTTGTGTTCCGGCTTGTTTCCACAGGTACTTGAAGTTGGTACATACAATATTCACTACAGTTGCATGGACTGGAAAAGGAATATTGTGCACCAATTCCTGTCACTTTTAAAATTGTATCTGTTGATCTAGATGTAATCGCTAGGAAGAATGATGCTTATTCTTTATTTTAAAAATAATTTTTTAAGTTAATAAAGGTTTTATTTATTTATGTGGAACTTCCCCAACCAGGGATCAAACCATGCCCCCTGTGTTGGAAGCACTGTCTTAACCACCGGACCACCAGGGAAGTCTGATAAGCATTCTTTGTTTTGGTAACCAGATGGCCTCTGAATGCTAGAATTATAAATAGTTTCACTTTTATAAAAATATTTAAAAAGATTTAATTGAAAATTTAAAAATATAACACTAAAATTCATTTAAATAATTTAAAAATTCTCCAAGGGTAATGTCTAAGACATAATGGTGGCAATGCGGTTGATAAATAAAAAGTTTTACTGTACTGAACATTGGCCAGAAATCCAAAAATACTTGTGTGTTTATCCTATACAGCATTCCTTTGAATTTTTAATTGGGAGATATGATGTCAACTGTCTTAACAGCAGTTCAAAGATTATATACTGTATTTTCTGATTCCTCCCAAAGATGAAGTAGTTTGATGAAACAAAGCAATGATCTTAAAGTCATTCTTGGACATGTGTGATGGGAATGTTCTCTGGATCATTTAAAGAAATTAGATTGCATAATGTACAAGGTGCACTATAAGAATTAACTGAAACAATAGAAGAATCTTAAAATATGAATCTTGATTTTGATAGGAAATTAATTTTGAATTCATGCTATCCAGTTATTTGATGTTACTCTTGCTTATTATTAATAATATTACCAAAATTGAATAAAAAATTTCGAAACTATCTAAGTTTGCCTATTTCACTTATAAAAAGAACTAAAAAAATTTCTTAAAATGTCAAAGTTAGTGAATTTTCTAAATCAAAATAAACTGCAAGAAATTTGTTGACAACATTCCAATAAAATATAACAGCATTATAGCAAGGAATCAAAGACGTCTACCTAGCAAACGGGTCGTTCGTGTGTAGATAATTGCTAATTATTTCTAATTTTAATGGAGACCATGTTTCTGGGAGATCAGAATATAGTCCTAATTGAGGAGAGATTTGAATAAGTTAATTAATGCCCTGCTAAATCTATCTTATTTATAATAACACAATATTGGAAAATTTGAAATAAGAATCTAAGAAATACTGTATGTATCTAGATGTTCTCCTAAAAGACACTTCTTTAACATATCCACTTAAAAAATTCATTATAAAAACTATTATATTAGTTTATAATATTTTCTGTAATAAGGCTACTTTGTCACATGTGACTTCATTACAGTTTTTAATATATGTAAAACTTGCATGTGAAGTTCATTCCCTAATTTATAATAATTTAATGACTCACTGGAAAAGGCCCTGATGCTGGGAAAGATTGAAACCAGGAGAAGAAAGGAACAACAGAGGATGAGATGGTTGGATGGTATCACCGACTCAATGAACATGAGTTTGAGTAAACTCCGGGAATTGGTGATGGACAGGGAAGCCTGGCGTACTGCAGTACATGGGGTTGCAAAGAGTCAGACATGACTGAGCGACTGACCTGAACTGAACTGAATGGTTTAATAATTTATTGACAATACCAGTAACTCCTACCTTAGCACAGTGGTTTCTCCAATTGAAATGAACAATAAACAAAGTACAATGACTTAAATATTGACTAATTTGTCATTACTGTCAATAGAGCATATATGAAAAATCTTAATTATACCATTACAATCAGTGACTTTGCTAAAATAAAGATAATACAAATTAATTTTCTACAGTAAATATATAAATAGTTAATTAACTATGGATGTGATCATCCAAGTATCACCAACTCATCAAGAGGACACCTAGACAAGCATAATTATGATCAATTCAGTCATCTGTGATAACTTGCTCTGTCATATAAAAAATTTTTTTTACATATATATTCTCATCTGTTATTATGAATATTTATTTGCCAAGGTAAGAAGATAGAAATATTCTATTTAACAGTTTTTATCTTTATTTGTAATTTCTAAACATTTAGATACAGGCCCTATAGGCCTCCATTTGTTCTCCTGCCTTGGGCCACACAAATGTTAAGAGTGGGTCGGTGCCTGAAGGGAGATGGGGATTGACATTGGGCCTACCGTCCCCTGGGGAGTAGTCCTAGAGAATGCAACCACAGAGGCCCTTAGCTGTAGCTGGGCAGCCAAGGTAGGATTTCACACACCTTTCTAATCTCATACTCAGCAGGGGACCCACATTCTTACTGATGTTCAGCAATCTTCAACAAGAGAATAAACCTCTACAGTAACATTTAAAACCAAAATGCATGATTAAGGTGATACCTTCATGTGAATGACTTAGTTGGTATAGTCTTCTAGTTCAGCCATTCTTTGGCTGAATTGTTCATTAATGAAAAGTACATTGTCATTGGCTTCTCAGATGGCTCAGTGGGTAAAGAATCTGCCTGCAATGCAGGAAACACAGGAGACATAGGTTTGATTCCTGGGTTGGGAAGATCCCCTGGAGAAGGAAAAGGCAACCCACTCCAATATTCTGGCCTGGAAAATCTCACAGACAGGAGCCTGACGGGCTACCATCCACGGGGTCACATAGTCAGACGCGACTGAGCAACTAACATACACATAATCATTTCACTATGGGGCATTCAGAAAACTAAGATCATGGCATCTGGTCTCATTACTTCATGGCGAATAGATGGGGAAACAGTGGAAATAGTGACAGACTTTATTTTTCTGGGCTCCAAAATCACTGCAGATGGTGATTGCAGCCATGAAATGAAAAGACCCTTACTCCTTGGAAGGAAAATTATGACCAACCTAGATAGCATATTAAAAAGCAGAGACATTACTTTGTCAACAAAGGTCCATCTAGTCAAGGCTATGGTTTTTCCAGTGGTCATGTATGGATGTGAGAGTTGGACTGTGAAGAAAGCTGAGCATTGAAAAATTGATGCTTTTGAACTGTGGTGTTGGAGACGACTCTTGAGAGTCCCTTGGATGGCAAGGAGATCCAACCAGTCCATCCTAAAGGAGATCAGTCCTGGGTGTTCATTGGAAGGACTGATGTTGAAGCTGAAACTCCAATACTTCGGACACCTCGTGCGAAGAGTTGACTCATTTGAAAAGACCCTGATGCTGGGAGGGATTGGGGACAGGAGGAGAAGGGGATGACAGAGGATGAGACGGCTGGATGGCATCACCGACTCGATGGGCATGAGTTTGAGTAAACTCTGGGAGTTGGTGATGGACAGGGAGGCCTGGCGTGCTGCGATTGATGGGGTCGCAAAATTCGGACACGACTCAGCGACTGAACTGAACTGAACTGAACTGATGGGGCAAACCTCATCCAATTTGTTGTTTGTTGTTGTTCAGTCACTAAGTCATGCCTGACTCATTGAGGCTCCATGAACTGCAGCACACCAAACTCCCCTGTCCTTCACTATCTGTCAGAGTTTGCCCTGGTTGGTTTAGAGAGGAGAGGGAAGACTTGTTGAGAAATAGAGAGAAATCTTAAAATATAGGATTTTCCTGAGGAATTAGATTTCATCTTCATGCAGAGACCCAGTGGATGGTTGTTCAGGCTGTGCTCAAAGATGCTCAGTTGGAGGGCAATGGGCGCTGAAATCCAGCTCTTGTTCCGCCACCAAGCCAGATGCCTGGATGCCAGGCTGAGTCAGCCAAAGGCAGTGCCTTTCTCTCATTCCCACAAAGGTGCTCTATGGGGCAGCTGGGCCCGACATGCATGACTGCAGAGGACAGAATTAGGCCCAAACAGTGAAAGCCATATGGATGCTGAAGTGTAGGGAAAAGGTGGTTTATAAACTTGATCTCATTAATTCTTATAACAACCCTGAAAAACAGGTATTATCACAATCTTCACTTACAGAAAAGAAAACTGAGGTTGAGAAATTAAGCACCTTGCCCAGCATTTGAAAAGGACAAAATGCAGGATGTGAAAGCTAGACTTTACTCATTAAAAAAAAACACACTTGTTCTATTCTACATTATGATACTCTTTCTAACAATTTGAGCAATTCTTGATGAAGGGTGCTTTCTGAAGCTAGCAATTTCCATATTTCTTTAAGTGTCTAAGAACAAATTGAATGCCAACTCATCAGATGGGTCATAAATGGTACTCATGTATCCATGAGTAATTGAAGCAGGTGATGCCAACATAGTCCAGGTTCAGTCAGGGAAACAAAAACCATTCTATGTATTTCAAGTATGAAGGGTTTTGATGTAGGGAACTAGAGGCATAACCAACTGCTAGAAAAGTTAGGGAACCAAGATCTGGGAAACTAACAGCAATGGTCTCAGGCTGCCACAGTAAAGCAGATGGTTCATGGGAGTGCAAATTTTCAGACCCTCTGGAAATCTCTTTTTTCTCAGTTTATAGCACTAACTGAGGTAATTCTTTAGAATCTCACCTGGTAGTTCTTTAGAATCTCACATCTACTCATGTTGCTAACTGTAAATTGCGGCCTCTCCTTTTCAGCCTTTCAATTCTCACATGGGTGTCTCTTATTGGAAGAGATGCTGACTCTGAGCAGGACTGGAGGGACAAAGAATTGTGAGAAACCTTGTTCCTGGCTAGAAGAGTGGTCATGAGGCAAAATCTCTAAGCCCCATCCTGCCATAATGATGCAACATTTTTTTCTGGCTACTTACTCGTTATCAGAGTTCCTTTTATTTTATAGGGAGTTGGGAGTTAAAACAGTAGGATGTCATCAGGCCCCGTCAAGGCCCCTTGTCACTGTGGGAAAATACAGTACAGAAAGAAATGTACATGCAGAAGGAATTCCCTGGTGGTCCAGTGGTTGGGACTCTGTACTTTCACTGCCAAGGGCTGGGTTCAATCCCCGACTAGGATCCTATAAGCTATGTGGCAAAAAAAAAAAAAAAAAAGGCATTAAAAAGAAATTTATCTGTAGAAGATATAGGTAAATTTTCACATGTCGTCATTTTTCCTAAGATAGAGCAACCTCAGTTGGGCTGGGCCAAAGAAAACCAGGTAGCTGCAAAAGTAGGCCTGCTCCTCAGTCTTTAGGAATAATTTAGTGTTCACATGAAGGATTATGTTCCAGGGGAGCTATTGATTTTGTTTGTTTATTTTGGCTCCTACCTGAGTAAAGAAAAAGGTTTTAGTCCACAACGCAGCATCGTAACAATAGCGAGATCTATGAATTTTTCCAATAGGTAATTCCAGGCTGAAGACAATGTACTTGAAAAACAGCCTAGTGTGCTGCAATATTAAAACAGTAGGCCACTAAGGCTATAATACACCAGCTACTGATAATGAGATTACAAACTCCTATCTCCCAGTATCTTCCCTTCTGTATCCCTGCACTCAATTCTGTTGGTGGGGAACACCCACTGTTGAAGTAAGGGAAGGATTTTGGTTGATGTAAGCACGTCTTTTGCTTACACTTGTTGTGCGAATTCTTGTAGTTTATAAGTATCAGTCAAGCCACATAATCTTCTCTCATCCTAGGAAATGAATCCTTGGAATAACTTGCTTAAAGTTAGAAAATCATGTCTCTGTTTATATATCTGAGTCTAATCATGGCCTTTCTACATATGGTTTATTTACTGTATTGAAAGAGATGTTCTTTTCTGCCAGGTCTAAGGGAACAATAATCAAATTCATTAATTAGTAAACATTAGGCTAACATTTGAAATATTTTGTCTGAATTTGGGGACTGAATTTTAAGAGGTACATTGATAAACGAGAATATATTCATAGGGGACCAGGATTAATATTAGCATAAAATACAATTTAAAAAAATAATTTATTGAGTACTATGCTAAGCATGTCACTAGTGTTATTGCTTTTAATCCTCACAGTCATTGACTTTTGTTACACTTTTGTCAGCAAGTGACTGAGGTCACATAACAAACTCTGATGCCTGAACCCAAGCTGTTATCCACTCACTGTACAGTGAGGACCCTCAAAAACATCTCATGTGCAAAGCTATAGCAGAGCAAACAGCGTCTGCATTGACAATGGAAATAATTGACACCGATGGAGACAAGTTACTGGATGGAGATTTTATCTCAATAAAATAAGATGCTCCCATCTTTAGAACTGAGATTTCAAACCAAAGCAGAGATACTCATTTTTTAAGGAATGGATAAAAGATTTCAACTCTAACCTATGATGTGAGCAAAATAGAATAAATGACCACATTGCTGTTTTCATTTTTACTAATACTATTACGTGAACCGAGGACTTCCAGATGTTCAAGCTGGTTTTAGAAAAGGTAGAGGAACCAGAGATCAAATTGCCAATATCCGCTGGATCATCAAAAAAGCAAGAGAGTTCCAGAAAAACATCTATTTCTGCTTTATTGACTATGCCAAAGCCTTCGACTGTGTGGATCACAATAAACTGTGGAAAATTCTGAAAGACATGGGGATACCAGACCATCTGACCTGCCTCTTGAGAAACCTATATGCAGGTCAGGAAGCAACAGTTAGAACTGGACATGGAACAGCAGACTGGTTCCAAATAGGAAACGGAGTACATCAAGGCTGTATATTGTTACCCTGCTTATTTACTTCTATGCAGAGTACATCATGAGAAACGCTGGGCTGGAAGAAGCACAAGCTGGAATCAAGATTGCTGGGAGAAATATCAATCACCTCAGATATGCAGATGACACCACCCTTATGGCAGAGAGTGAAGAGGAACTAAAAAGCCTCTTGATCAAAGTGAAAGAGGAGAGTGAAAAAGTTGGCTTAAAGCTTAACATTCAGAAAACTAAGATCATGGCATCTGGTCCCATTACCTCATGGGAAATAGATGGGGAGACAGTGGAAACAGTGTCAGACTTTATTTTCTTGGGCTCCAAGGTCACTGCGGATGGTGACTGCAGCCATGAAATTAAAAGACCCTTACTCCTTGGAAGGAAAGTTATGACCAACCTAGATAGCATATTAAAAAAACAGAGACATTACTTTGCCAACAAAGGTCTGTGTAGTCAAGGCTATGGTTTTTCCAGTGGTCATGTATGGATGTGAGAGGTGGACTGTGAAGAAAGCTGAGCATTGAAAAATTGATGCTTTTGAACTGTGGTGTTGGAGACGACTCTTGAGAGTCCCTTGGACTGCAAGGAGATTCAACCAGTCCATCCTAAAGGAGATCAGTCCTGGGTGTTCATTGGAAGGACTGATGCTGAAGCTGAAACTCCAGTACTTTGGCCACCTCATGTGAAGAGTTGACTCATTTGAAAAGACCCTGATGCTGGGAGGGATTGGGGGCAGGAGGAGAAGGGGATGACAGAGGATGAGATGGCTGGATGGCATCACCGACTCGATGGGCATGAGTTTGAGTAAACTCCGGGAGTTTGTGATGGACAGGGAGGCCTGGCGTGCTGTGATTCATGGGGTCGCAAAGAGTCGGACACGACTGAGTGACTGAACCGAACTGAATACTATTAGAAAAACAAAAGACTATATTAAAAACTGAAAAATAATAATTAAGTAAAAGTCTCCAAATTCCTACACTTTCACATTGACTCCAAAGTGAATGCCAGATTTAGGCCCATCTTCTCAAAATGTGTCCACTATCTTTTTAAATGTTACTCGGTCTTTAGAACTATGTTAAGTAAGTTAATGTATGTAGAAAGGCTTTGTAATGGTTGCATACCACATGGATATGAAGGATCAGTAAACAGAAAGAAAATGTTTCAAGTCCTCTTGACATTTTTCTTCTGTATAATGATACATATCTGTCTTTAAAGCTACTGAATCAACCAGACATCGCTCTGGTAAATGTAGTTATATAAATATAGCCAAGGCATGTATATTTTCATTGGGTAAACTAATGTTTACCTAGTAGTAAATGACTGTGTGTCTCTGTTATGTACTAGGTAAACAAAAATGATTGATATATGGCTCTACTCTTTATAAGTAGCATAAAAACAAAGAATTACAACTTAGAAAAACTAATGCTAACTAATAGAGATGTGGTGTCAATAAAAATAAAATGAAACCAATAACATGTTTAAAGTTGTTAGACTGGATTTACTAAGGACTTCTGTAAGGCTTACATAAGTATCAGTAGTTACGCTCTGCTGACACTGAAGAGGTCAGTCTGGAATTCATCTGCTCTACAAATTAGCATATACCTCTACAAAATCATTTGTACAAGAAGAAATAATTAGCATATATTAGAAACTGGCATTACCAAAGGGGGAAGGGGGGGAGGGTTACATTTAGAATTTTGGAGTAACATATATACACTACTATATATAAAACAGATAATCAACCAAGACCTACTGGGTAGCACAGGGAACTCTACTCAATATTCTACAATAACCCATATGAGAAAAGAATCGAAAAAGAATGGATATATGTATATGTACAACTGAATCATTTTGCTGTACACTTGAAACTAACGTAAAATTGTAAATCAACTATTGTTGGTGTTGTTCAGCTGCCCAGTCATGTCCATGACCCCATGGACTGCAGCATGCCAGGCCTCCCTGTCCCTCACCATCTCCCAGAGTTTGCCCAAGTTCATCAAGTTCATGTTCATTGCATCGGTAACGCCATCCAGCCATCTCATCTTCTGACGCCCTCTTCCCTTTTTGCCCTCAATCTTTCCAAGCATCAGGGACTTTTCCAATGAATCGTCTGTTCGCATCAGACGACCAAAATACTGGAGCTTCAGCTTCAGCATCAGTCCTTCCAGTGAATATGCAGGGTTATTCTCCCTTAAAATTGACTGCTTTGATCTCCTTGCTGTCCAAGGGACTTTCAGGAGTCTTCTCCAGCACCACAGTTTAAAGGAATCAATTCTTTCATGTTCTACCTTCTTTACAGTCTAGCTCTCACAACTGTACATAACCACTGGGAAGACCATAACCTTCACTATTCGGACTTTTGTTGGAAGAGTAACATCTCTGCTTTTCAACATGTTGTCTAGGTTTGTCATCGCTTTCCTCCCAAGAAGCAATCGTCTTCTGATTTCATGGCTGCAGCCACCGTCCACAGTGATTTTGGAGCCCAAGAAGAGGAAATCTGTACTACTTCCACCTTTTCCCCTTCTATTTGCCATGCAGTAATGGGGTCAGATGCCATGATCTTTGTTTTTTTAACATTTAGTCTTAAACCAGCTCTTTCACTCTCCTCCTTCACCCTCATCAAGAGGCTCTTTAGTTCCTCTTCACTTTCTGCCATTAGAGTGATATCATTCACCTCCTTCAGTAAGCAATCTACTAGTATTAAATAAACAAAAACTGGCTTACCATAGACAGGTCCTAGATAATTTCTATATACGTTAATACATGTTGGTTTGGATTAATTTGTTCATCAGCATTTGAAATATGCTGGAATGCAACCTGAGTGTGGTATAAATACTAGCAGACTAGAAATCATGTCTCCACTTTTAAACTATTCCCATAATTTTGAGCAGGTTTCTTAACTTTCTGGACTTCAGTTTTTATGTATTAAAAAACAGTAAAAGGAAGCTATTCTGTATGATCTAAGGCCTTTTCTAGTTCTATGGCTCTTTTTATTTTGCTAGCATATTTTCACATTTTATATGATGTAGAACATCTGGATTTATATTTAATAAAAAGGAAAAATCAACAAAGAATTGAATGTGCATGTGTTATTTTTATAATTGCTTATCTTTGAGCAAGATTATGATATCTCTTTTCTGCTGTTGGATAACTTAATAATATATGCTCATTTAGATGTATAAAAATGGAAACAGGATCACTTTTACTCATCCTTCAAGGTACAGTTCATCAACAACTTTATTAAGTTCCACCCTCATTCCTAAACCAAATCACCATTTCTCTGGTGTTCTACAACAGTTTTCTTAATCTCCGCTAGAGGACCCATTTCATTCTATACCATATTTCTAGTTAATTATTTACCTGCTTATCCTCCCTGCTAGATTATAAACTTGTTTGAAAGTGTAGGATGTTTTATTTGTCTTTATGTCATCTGCAGCTTTGAGCATAGTGCCTTGCACATAGGAAGCATTCCAGAAATTTCTTAGTTGATTCCGTCACTACTAGTAAATCATATTTATACAACCAAGACTAGCAATACCCAGTACTCACTTTTAAACAATTATACTCTAATATTAGAAAGCTCTTTTTACCTTATCTATACACTCTTCCTTAAAACTCTGTGGGCCAGTCAAAACATCATCCTTTGACTTTGCCATGGTTTTTTCTTATCTCTGATGTGGGTCCTGCCTTTTCTCTTGCCTGGTACATTCTTCCCACTCCCCCTTTCACTATCTCTCTTTCTCTAGCCAACTTCTACTTATCCTTTGCCACAGCCATACCCTTCTCCAAGAAGCATTCCTTAGTCCTTCATGCCATATCCAGGCTGGGTTAGATGTCCCTCCCCCATGTTCTTATGACCTTTGGTACTACTACAACCATTATATTTGTCAACTCCTTTGTACTACATTTATTTTCTCCTCTATTTTCTCTGTGTATAAGATCTGGAAATTCAGCTTCATTTGTATTATGCATGATTGTAACCTCAGGGATACAACAGGGTCTAGCACACTTTTGTGATGAATATACGACCTTTAATCATTTTTTTTTTATAATGTAAAAACAGAATTGCATCAAATTAATGACTTGCCCAAGACCTCACAAGGTTAATGTAGCCCTCTTCAAATCAGGTTGGATATGGATCATTGTAGCCCTAATTTTCCCCTATATGCTCAAGAAAAACAAACCCTGTCTGAATTGTTGCCATTTCTGAGTGGGGAAAGAAGAGAGGTATTCACATCATTGAGTAGCTGTATTACTAAAGAAAGAGTATGATGATGGTTGATGGGTTGTATTTTGTGCAGTCTAGTAGATTTACGAGATATTTGTGCTTTGGTTGACTAGAAGGATTTACTAAATATCAAGCTAGAAAGTACAAAATACAACTAAGCAGGCAGGCTGATGAAGAAAGGAAAGGTACTTTCTAGAGACAGGAATGAAGGAGAGGGTCATGTGTACAACCACTAGTGCCGGTAGTTAATACATTTAGGTCTCAAGTCTTAAATTTTGGGACATGGGAAAGTCAGATCATAAAAGTTTTCTCTGAAGCTGGAAAAAATAACTGCTCAATAGTAAACTCCGGGAGTTGGTGATGGACAGGGAGGCCTGGTGTGCTGCAGTCCATGGGGTTGCAGAGTCGGACACAACTTGAGTAACTGAACTGAACTGAATTTAAGATATTTGGGATGTATCCACAAAGTGTATCCTTTTATATATATATACATATATATATATATATATACACACACACACTCTCTGTTTTCTTAAAAATGGATTTAACATTATAATTAATATAATATTTGCAATTAATTTTTACCTCCATAAAATAATGATCATAAAATTACAAACCAGCTTCAGAGGTGACATTCAGTTCTATACCCTCTCGACAAAGAAATAGTGAAGTAAAAAATCAGCTTCTTTCCTTCCAAATCACAAAATTTTCATGTAGGGGAGAAGAACTGTTGTCAATTTTAGCAGCTATAACTAGGATTGAAACAAATACTGGTGTGTGTGTTCCATTAGTTACTTATCTGTCTATGAAACATTCGAAGTTTCTCTTGCAAACCCCTTCTTGGGACAGTATGCAGTGTCGTAAACAAAGAAACATCAATATCTATACTTGTTATTTGTCTCATTGTACATTGCACCAAGTAAGTGGAGCTTCATTCTATCTGGTACACTATCATAAAAAACAAAAATCTCAAACTATGGGCAAACACAAAGGGGCTAAATTAAAGTGTCTGTTCATCTATCACTCCACCTGGTGAAGAACAACCGACAGCTGATCATTCATCTGCCATTTTCAACATGAGCAAAGTAAAAAGAGATAACTCACTCTCAAATGAAGACATATTTTCTAAGAAATCAACAGCCATACATTATATTGGTATACTTGTACATGAATAAGTGTCTTAGAATATATATCCATATTTCTACCTGTGTATGAAATTTTGAACACCCTCACTACCACCACCGTCCCCGCTTTTTTAACAAGAAAAAGTTTTAAAATAATAGTTCTTGAATTCCAGCAGGTGTAAAATTTGTGAGGATTCACAAACTTCACTGCTATCAAATTGATAATAAATTATTTAGTTTCAAGGAAGAGAAAAAAGTGGAGGATGCCAAAGTGGAAAAGAGTGGGGAAGGATAACTCCCCTCACAATGAAAAAACATACACATATTCACAACCACACATGTGCAAGTTTATAAATGAGAAACCTTCAAAACAATAGTGAAAAAGTTTACTGAGTACAGATATTTTGTAAATTAACTCTAGAAAAAGATAATTACGTTATTATATTAACAGGGGCATTTCAGTCACTATTTTTCCCACTTAGAATGTGGGTTGTTCATACCAAGGCCTGTCATCAAATTTACAGGGCATTTACTAACTTGGATTTTAATAAAAGTAAAAAACAGTATTAAAAAATTGAAAGGCGACAAATTTGATTTAAATGGATACTGAACTCCAGGCAAATGTGTTGTTTGAATTCTGCCTGATGTACCTCTGCTGCCAGGAAGCATTAAAGTAATAGTGAATGGTCAACATGTGCTTACATATCACATGTCAGGCTTAGCAAGAATGTTCCGCTCTTAGAAAATTATATTGTTAAAAATAAGTGACAAAGCTTGAGCAGCCCCTTCAAACTCATAAAGACATTTGGAGGAACTGAAACATGCTTATAATAAAACCAGGATTTCTAAAATAGAGGCTAGAGCTCATGTAGCATTTTGCCAAGTAATCAGATAAAAATGATTACACAAATTTCCAACAATAAATTCCTTCTACATTTGCTGAGTAAGCACATAGGGAAGGAAAGAAGCTCATCCTTAGAAACATATTTTTATCTATCAGACTTTTCTGTGGAGGCTTTATAAGCATTTGGTCCCCCTCTCTCCCCTTTAATGCTCTTTCTGAACAGATCTTGAGAAGCCCTTGAAATGGAAAACTCAAACTTAAATCCAGACTTAGAGCCAGGATCCATTTTTTGACAATGAAAAAAAACAAAAAAATCATCTCAAACTTCCTTGTCACTATCCAAGTAAGTATTCTATCTATCATAAGAATTGTGGTTCCTGGGTAACAGATTAGGTACATCAATAAAATTCTGTAACCACAGTTTGAGACAAATGCCCTGATTCATATACGGTCAGAGGTCGACCAAGGTCATATGGAATCCAAAGCATATTTATCACTGGCCAAGCTTCAAACTGAGTTTTAAATTTTGTCAGACATGAAAAACTGCTACCAGATGGTGTCAAGATAATTCCTCTCTGTGTTAAAAACACACTTAGGTATAGTCAATAGTAAAAATCAAATAATTAGTCTGAACACCAATACACACCTGGCACCATTCCTACTGCAAGTTAGGAGGTATATTATTATGGTTTCTGTCTCTCTCCAATTAAGAAAACCCACACAACTAATACATAGTTGCCTATAACACAATTAGAAAATGGTGATATTCTAGAGCTATGGATCATCTCAAGATAATAGGAAGAAACATCATGTTATTCCAAATCGTAATCCTATTTCCAACAGCAAGAGAGAATTAGAGGTTCACTCCCTGCCACCTTCATCTCCATCCTACACCCCACTCAACTAAATGAAAATTAGTTGAAACTGTGAGATGTTCAATCTCTGCTATATAAAAAGATCCCCCATTATTATAAATTCCCACACTATGTGGCTAAATTCCATTCTTCAGTTAATCTAAAAAGACAGTAGAAACATTTGGAAACTCCTCAGATGTGAGAAACCATGCTATTGGTTCACAGAGTAAAAAGTTGAAGGCATAAGGCAACTCTGCGAAGGAGTGTATTAAGATTTTCAGATTAGCAAAATAAAAAATATCGTACATTACAAAGCACAAGGAAGACTATTAACAATTAATCTGTAACATGTTTGCTTTTAAAATATTTTAGAAAATATGAATTATTCCATTTAATGACAAGTATTTGTTTAGCTTGAGGCACTTCACTGGGTGAAGTATGGGTTTAGGGATGTAGAATCACAATTCCTCTGTTAAGATGAAAATCACATTATGTTTTAAAATGTGGATCTGAGAGGCAACAGATGAATCCTGACAACAGTCACTCGTGAATGCAGAATATCACAAAATGCTGAGGGAAACTGTCCGAATCATTCTAGGTACCCAGAATCTCTAAGTAGGGCTCCCATTTCCCCCCATGAGTCCTGCCTACTGCGCTGAGCCAGAGCCTCATGTAATTTTAATTATCAACCTTCCTGAGAGCAAAGTTTTCAAGCTACAACTGCCAAATTACAGGACTTCTGGAATTGGGGTTCATTTCCTAGAAAACCATCACTTTGGATAGGGTTCTTGTTTCCCCCACACCTCAGTGGAACACAATGAAGACTTTATTCTCTGCTCCAATAATTATTGGCAAGAGCATGATGCCTCCCTCTGTCATCACACAGGAAAAAAACACATGAAGAAGATCCAGGGCTGGGGAAGATGGGGTCAAGTGAGGTCACAACTGGCAACAAGAAAACTATCCAGCCTTTGAACACAGAGACTGTAAATGTCTACTGTTTTTTAAACTTATTATTTTGGCAGTGTTGCATATGTTCTCTGTGCTCATTGCATGAATCTGGCTGATTATTATTCCAATCACCAGAGGAAGAGAGAGTCACATTAATTTGTAGTAATTATAGCACTGATGCATTTGACAGCGCATGTTAACAAGCCTCTTTGATTGTTTGGATCTCTAACTGCGGCCCTTCTTGTTTGCATCACCTCCAAGGAATTCATAATATCAAAGCTTATACGGTATCTGATACTTGTCAAAATGCAATTTATAAAAGTTTAATTCTTTTATTGATTTAGTTTGGTTTTGATGCCTGCAGAGTCAGCTCCCTTGACAGAACTTAGCGGATTCAATGCTTGTCACCAGCTCGGCCTCCTTTTTTGCAGGGAACAATTGCCATAGGCCAAGCCAACAGGCATGGTTTAATTGCCATTAATTTAAAAGCATAA